>NC_091126.1:42953248-43173248 GCF_040183065.1 Periplaneta americana | reverse complement strand
TACTAGACTGTGGTTTTACTGTATATATAACTTACTTTCTTTACTTTCCTTTATAAGAAATATTAAAGAATATTTCTCAATCTCACGAAAATAAGTTAAGAATTTTCGGATATGCAACAATAAACTTCGTGAATTTTACAAGCAGTATGATTATTTGTCTCTATTTCTACATACAGTATATAGGGTCGTTAAAAATCGCGCCTGTTTTAAATCGCTTGGTATTTTTTTGTTTGTCGGTTGTCGACATTGTTTTATTTAATTTCGAAATCCATAAACATTCCGATTGTTGCTTCAGTCTGAATTTCTCGCATTTCATCGTTGTGTGTCTAGCCAAGGAGCAGTTTACTATTGCGCAACGTGTGGTTCGTGACAGTGTGACTGTTAGTCCAATGAAGTCGGTTCTTCGCCGTTCCCAAGAATTAGGCATATGATATTCTTCAGTACGGCGAATTCTCCGATATGATCTCCATTACCACCTTGGTGCCACCAGTCACCTTGCCGGCGAAACAATTGAGTTGCTGCATGATCGCTTCCCGGATCGTCTCATCTCACGTAATGGTGACCACCAATGGCCACCAAGATCATGTGATTTAACGCCATGCGATTTTTTCTATGGGGTAATCTTAAGTCATTGGTGTATGTCAATAAACCCCGAAACATCCGCGAGTTAAAAGAGGAAATTCGACGAGTTGTCGGCGAAATTTAAGTGGAAATTTGTCAGGCAGTCATAGCGAATTTCACGGACAGAGTTCTTGCATGGCAGCGCAGTAAAGGGGGTCATATGCCCGACATCATTTTCCATACCTCAAATGGGAAGATGTGTTGAATATATTTATGTCCTAGTTTAAAGTATTTTGAAAAAAATACAGTTCATAATTTGATATAAACTTATCAAAGCTGGCGAGCTTTTTGAAGGATATAGGCCTATTGCGTTATTTAACGACGCTGTTTCAACTACTGGGTTATTAGCGTCGATGAAATTGGTGGTAACGAGATGGTATTTGGCGATTTGAGGCCGAGGATTCGCCATAGACTACCTGACATTCGTCTTACGGTTGGGGAAATCCTCGAAAAAAACCAACCAGGTAATCAACTCAAGCGGGAATCGAACCCACGCCCACTTCATATGTAATGTTCGATACTATGATCGTATCTCACCTTCTTCGGAGAAGTTATCATGGGTTAGGTTACATGAGAGGAGGAATCTGCACTCGCTTTCTCTCTTATGTCGAATTAAGCAGACTTCATCCCTCTTTTATTTATTCGCCCGTTTCCATACTCTCTATCTCTCTCTCTCTCTCTCTCTCGCTATTATAATATTTATACTCGATTAAAACGAAATAATATGTTAGAAATTTCACTCCACAAATCAACTCTGTATTCCTCATCCTTCACTGTTGCTACTTCTCGTCACTGGAACTCTCTGCCGCCTGAAGTCAAGGGCTCCCGAACTTTGAAATCTTTCAAATCCAAGTTAGAAAATTATCTTATGACGAGTTACCAAACTAACTTATTATTGTGACAAGTGTTGTGTTGCATGTTTCCACGTATTCACTACATTTTTATAACTTATTCTAACGACATTTACTTTTATCTGTTTTTGTTTCATCATGTTTTCCGATAATAGTATGTCTATCATGTGAGAACTTGGGCTAGTTACAATCATAATTTTCCTTGTTGTGTGTACCTAATAAATAGGCCTATTCTCTTCATTGTATGCTTTGTACTTTACTATTTTGTGATTACTATTACTATTATTATTATTATTACTGTTATTATTATTAGTACTAGTAGTAGTAGTAGTAGTAGTAGTCGTAGTAGTAGTAGTAGTCGTAGTAGTAGTAGTAGTAGTAGTAGTAGTAGTCGTCGTAGTAGTAGTAGTAGTAGCAGTAGTAGTAGTAGTAGTAGTAGTAGTAGTGGTAGTAGTAGTAGTAGTCGTAGTAGTCGTAGTAGTAGTAGTAGTAGTAGTCGTAGTAGTAGTAGTAGTCGTCGTCGTAGTAGTAGTAGTAGTAGTGGTAGTAGTAGTAGTCGTCGTCGTAGTAGTAGTAGTAGTAGTAGTAGTAGTCGTCGTAGTAGTAGTAGTAGTAGTAGTAGTCGTAGTAGTAGTAGTAGTAGTAGTAGTAGTAGTCGTAGTAGTAGTAGTGGTGGTGGTAGTAGTAGTAGTAGTAGTAGTCGTAGTAGTAGTAGTGGTGGTGGTAGTAGTAGTAGTAGTAGTCGTAGTAGTAGTAGTAGTGGTAGTAGTAGTAGTAGTCGTAGTAGTAGTAGTAGTCGTCGTAGTAGTAGTAGTAGTAGTGGTAGTAGTAGTAGTAGTAGTAGTAGTAGTGGTAGTAGTAGTAGTAGTCGTCGTAGTAGTAGTAGTAGTAGTAGTAGTCGTAGTAGTAGTAGTAGTCGTAGTAGTAGTAGTAGTAGTAGTAGTAGTGGTAGTAGTAGTAGTCGTCGTAGAGTAGGAGTAGTAGTCGTAGTAGTAGTAGTAGTAGTAGTAGTAGTCGTCGTAGTAGTAGTAGTAGTAGCGGTAGTAGTAGTAGTAGTAGTGGTAGTAGTAGTTGTAATAGTAGTAGCAGCAGCAGGCAAACGCACTACCGCCAAAGCTACGCCTCGACCTCCAATATATACATTTTATTAGTTTTGCACCCATTATTAATTTCGTCTTGAGAGTTGTTCACTACTATTTTAGTGGGCTATTTTACTACGGTGGTCATTTAGCGTTTGAATGATATGAAGGTGACAGGCTAATGCCGGCGAAATGAGTCCAGGGTCCAGCGCCGAAAGTTACCCAGGATTTGTTCTTATTGGGTTGTGGGAAAACCCCGGAAAAAATTCAACCAGGTAATTTGTCCCAACCAGGATTTAAACCCGGACCCACTCGTTTCACGGTCAGGCAGGCTACCGTTACTCCACAGCGGTGGACTTTCATTAGGCCTACTTGAGAAGAAAAATTCATTCATGTGTTATTTGTTCCGCTAATTCCATAGTAGCACCTATAAAGTCTAGGACTCTTTCTTTAGAAAATCTCCTTTAATGTAGCCTATATTTAAGTTTTTACGTGGAAATATTATTACACAATGTAGGCAAGAATGACAGAGACGATGTTCTATATTTCATGCCCATAAATATCAGTTGCTTTGTGATTCCTCTTGCCAGTGACAATTCCACGAAGAAGAATGTTCGAGAACCAGAAGGCTGGCTATCTGCGGGATTGAATTACGTTCGCAGGAATTCAGTTATTTTGTATCTGGGAATGAGTCATACCTGATAGTAACAGAATGCAGAGCAGCTTATTTCGAGAAGGTTACGAAATATGCATGATTAATTGTGGAGTTATTTAGCAAAATATGTTACCGGTAGGCTTATAACCTCTCAAATACTTACGAGTGCTGAAAATAAAATTAAGATTAAAGTTAAGGTTAACTTGTTGTTGACGTTTAAGTATTATATATAACATTGAAATATCTACCACTTGGAATAGTGGGTGTGCACGTCGGACTGAGAAATTGCGGGCCCGAGTTCAAATCTTGGTTGAGACAAGTCAGCCTACTTGATTGAGTTTTTCTCCAGGATTTTCCTTCAATCCATTTAAGAGCAAATGCTGGGTAACTTTCGGCGCTGGACCCTTGATTCATTTCGCCAGCATTACCATCTTCATTTCACTCAGACGGTAGTTAAGTATCCCAGTTGATAAAGTGTCGTAAATAAACCAATTTAAAA
This sequence comes from Periplaneta americana, assembly GCF_040183065.1. Lineage (NCBI taxonomy): Eukaryota > Metazoa > Arthropoda > Insecta > Blattodea > Blattidae > Periplaneta > Periplaneta americana. The sequence goes on along the minus strand of NC_091126.1, from coordinate 43,169,543 downwards.
GAATTGGATATACAGAGTGATTCACGAGGATTTACCGTCACTTATGGAGTTTATTTCCGAAGACATTCTGAGCAAAAATGTCTATAAACACGTGTCCTAATCTCAATATTTTCTGAGTTACACTACTTGAGCACCCACGTGCAATAACGGAGTAAGTATGAATGTATTTCGTATCTACTTACCCCATTATTGCACGTGGGTGCTCAATTTGAAGTTGTTAGTAAAATACCTTTTTTCTTTAGTTTTAAGGGTACTTAATAGTAATATGCGTTACAAGAGCGGTATGTTGAAGTTTTCATGAACGAGGAAAAGTTTGAAAAAGCGAAACGTAGTTGAGCTTTTTTAATTTCCGAGAATTGAAAGAAAATATACCGCTCGTGTATCGTACATTTTTGTGCGAAGATCGTTTATTACATACCTGAAAGAGGAATTTCTAATTAGTTGCAATGAAATCTCCATCTTGGTTTCTGTTCAATGACGGCAAATTTGCAAAATAAAAATATCTATCTTCAACATTGTTGCTTTAAAATGTTTTCTGTGTTTACTATACTCCAGCAGGCCGTGATATACGTCTGTCTTTTTTCCCCCCAGTCTATGATGAGTCTGGAATCTTGTTGATTTTTTCACGGCTTCCTTAATGTTACTTGCATCACGAATGCAGTAACTTTAGTGGAGTTGTAGAGTTTACTTAATTTTTGCAAATATTTAAAAACAATAACTAACAGTGCAATTTAGGTGAAATTGCAGTGGTAAGTTTCCAATTTATAATTATTACTATCTATATTGAACGCCTCTAAAAATAACATGTTAAAAGCCTAAAGCAGTAAAATCAATATGTCACTTAAGCGGTAAGAAGAGGAAAATTGTTATGTGTCGTCGGTTGGGAATACTGACTGTGGAATTTTAGACTTTCCGCGGATTGGTTTTGTGCGGAAACCAAGCAAATACGCACGATCTCGCACAAAAGAATATTACAAATAGATAATAAGCTATTGAGAAGTATTATTTATTTAATTGTCTAGTGTTCTGAAGCTAAAAATGTATTGCTAATTGCTTTGTAGAGATTTTATTTTTCAATTTTTAACTAAAAATTACATTAATCTTAGGCACTTATCACAAAAATTGTTACAAATCACACGACTTTAGTAACTTGATACTTTACAGTTTGATTGTGCATACTAATGTAGAATCTTGAAGAATTTACAAGAGTGGCGTGATTTTTGAGAGTTGTTTGATAAATGCATAAGAAATGTAGTTTTGTAGTTAAAAAATAAAAAAAAATCTGTACGAAGCAACTGTGGAATTCACAACACGTTTTTAGCTTCAGAATACTAGCCAATTAAAGAAATGATACTCCTGAATAGTTAAATCTCTATCTGTAATATTCTTTTACCCTTAAAACTAAAGAATAAAGCTATTTTACAAACAACTTCAAACTTGTGTAACTCTGAAAATATTGAGTTAGGACTCATGTTTATATGGCATTTTTTGCTCAGAATGTCTTCGGAAATAAGCTCCGTACGTAGTCGTGAGCATCTGTGTCAGGCTTACAATGACGCAAGCATACAGCTTTAAAAGTGCGCGTCTGTGGTACTGTATATGGTAGTTGAGTAGATATTTATAGGATGTATGCCTATATCGTACCACAATTCGGTTTTTATTTTTTAATGTTTACATACAAATCCCCTAGTTTATTTTAACTTAATTATCATTTAATATTTAATGTTTGGCACCTAATATGTATTTTCCGTGTAGTTGTGATGGATTATAAATCAATTTTAACCCTTTTCTCACAACCTGCAAGTGGTACTATTTTGGAATCCAGTTTACCTAATCGTATCTTGTAGTATCCCAAATCGTACCTAAATTAAAATCAAGGTTAAAACGGGTTGTACGGTATTAATCGCCTTATAGAAATTTGTTCCATTGTTACGCATTGAGGTTTCGTTAAAATTCTGCTACAAAACTTTATTAACGACAAAAGTTAATGGAAATTGTTGAGTGATGTAATATTTCTGAAAATATATATTATCATCATATAAAAATTATCTGTTTTAATTTTGTATTTACGTCATCTTTCATTGTTGGTGATTGTTGGCGTAGTGTGAGAGACTAATGATTGGCGAAAAGAGAAGCGCGCTGAAACTTCAACACTACCACAGACGCTCACTTTTAAAATTATAGTCGCGGCGCTGTTATTTTCCGGCGTGACTCCGCCTCTTTGCTTACGTCTTAGGAAGTGAAGGCTCTATAAAGTCTAGGTAGGTAGTATCGTTCGCCATTTTTGTTCTTTCGTTCCCGAGCTACCATACGAGGAATCTATTTGCCACACCGTTAAACATTATCATGTCGCAGCTCCTATGATAATAAATCAAACGCACTGTAATTGAGCAAATAATTGAGCGGCAAACAACGTCTTCGTGTGGTTTCTGCGAACGCCAACGAAAGAGCCAAAATGGCGGGCGATTATATTAAGTATTTATCGAGCCTTAGGAAATTAATAACGTCTTCATAAGCGAATCACAAGACGCACACGTTTAAATGTAGCCGACCTACAACATGATTGGCTGCCGGAAATAAGAGCGGCAGGGCTATAGATGGCGACTGTATATATGTATTACTGATTTATTATGAATATGATTTCGGTGATGAATGAGGCCGGTGATATTCAGGGATGTTCTGGCCCAAATTTCCGGCATTTGCCTTACGGTTGAGGGAAAAACCTGAAAAACCTCAACCAGGAAATTCAACCCGACCGGGACTCGAACCCGGGCTCTCTGCGTAAGAGACCAGCATGCTGACCCATACACCGCGAGGTGGTCTTGAAATTGTTCCATTGTTACGCATTCAGGTTTCGTTAAAATGCTGCTACAAAACTTTATTAACGACAAAAGTTAATTGAAAATGGTTGAGTGAAGTAATATTCCTGAAAATATATATTATCATCATATAAAAATTATCTATTTTAATTTTGTATTTACGTCATCTTTCATTGTTGGTGATTGTTGGCGTAGTGTGAGAGACTAATGATTGGCGAAAAGAGAAGCGCGCTGAAACTTCAACAGTACCACAGACGCGCACTTTTAAAGCTGTATGCTTGCGTCATTGTAAGCCTGACACAGATGCTCACTTTTAAAGTTATTTGGTGGACAGTGAATTTCCATAATAACATTGCTAATTATTAACATTTTAAATGCAATTTCCCCGGGCAAATGTTTCCTGTCGGCCGGAGATGTCATCATAAAACCGGGAATTTCGGGAGGCGCCCGTAAATCTGGCAACCCTAACTGCTGACAATGTAAGTGGCTTGCGTCGAGAGGAGAGGGGCGGGAACGACAGGGATACGGCGAATCACAAGTAACTGCTGAGGATGAGGCCGCCGAATCATACGCTGTCGTTTAACTTTGCCGACATGCGCTCCTCGGCTGGCCTGTGAAACCAATGGCCGGAATGCTTCCCATATTATGTGTTAGAGCTATCAACAGTGTTGAATTCTGACTTTTAAACGGGGGGGGGGGATTTATACTATACAAGTTGGGAGATGGAATCGACAGCAAAAGAGAGAATTGTTCAAACCTTATGTAACAAGAGGCTGCCGATGTAAAAGGGAACATAAAAAATCTGGGTCAATTAAAGAAATAGAGCTTTCATTATTTTATATTTATTTTAAATGAAGGTAACCATCAGTATCGATTTTTCCGGGACAGTCCCGGATTTTTGGAAGCATTTCGGGACGCCAATTTGTCCCGGATTTTCCCAAGATGTTGTGATTTATACCCATTTAGATGCTTCTACATTCATAGTAATGTTTTTAAGGGATATAAACTGTTCATTCATTCATTCATTCATTCATTCATTCATTCATTCATTCATTCATTCATTCATTCATTCATTCATTGTGTTCTGCCCATGGGGCAGGTTTTTCACTGGAAACTCAACTTTTTCCAATCTTTCCTATTTCCTGTCTTCCTCTTTTGTCTTCGCATATGATCCATATATCCAGAGGCAGGTATTTATGGAGATTAATGTTACCATTTGTGTTTTTTAATATTGGTCTCGGCGGAGATTGTTGGAGACTGATTTTGGCGGAGATTATTGCAAAAATTATGGGTATACAAATTCCGGGCAGAATGTAGCCATGGCGACTAAAAATTATTACAATTTAAAATTATGCTTTAGGCTTTAAAGACGCTGGTAACTGCAGAGGTTAGGGCCTATATCAGCGTCGCCGGTGTGCCGGAATTTTGTCCCGCAAGAGTTCTTTTACATGCCAGTAAATCTACTAATATGAGCCTATCGTATTTAAGCACATTTAAATGTCATCGAATCCGCAACCTCGGGCACTGATGACCAGCGCTGTACCGACTGCGCCACCCAGGCCGACAAAAAGTATTAGGCCTATGTGGTGCCTGAATTGTTTATTGAGTTCATATTTTTACCATCATCTCTGCTTCGATAGTAATTAAGCCTGTAGGCTACTGATGTGTATAACCTCAAATGTTTATTTTATTTTTTTTTACTAAAGACGTTATTAATTGGTCCAACAGAATAATATCTGTTATAGTGACAATTAATATTTGAGGAGAAATATTCGCTCCGGCGCCGGACATCGAACCCGAGTCCTTTGTTCTACGTATCAAGCGCTCTGACTACTGAGCTACGCCGAATTCAATCCACAGCACCGGATCGAACCTTCCTCCTACAGTGTTATTTCCCTTTTGTGGCCTGACTCCAAGTTGGGCATATAACTTACGTTGACATTTATATTTCAAGTCAACTGCCATTATCTAGGAGCGCACTCAGCTGAGTGACTAATGGCCGGGATTCTCCTCAAATATTAATTGTCACTATAACAGATATTATTCTGTTGGACCAATTAATAACATCTTTAGTAAATTCGTCTAGCTAGCAGTGCATGATTCTGTACAGATTGCTGTGCACTTTACTGCGGAATCCCGGCCATTAGTCACTCAGCTGAGTGCGCTCCTTGTATAATGGCAGTTGACTTGAAATATAAACGTCAACGTAAGTTATATGCCCAACTTGGAGTCAGGCCACAAAAGGGAAATAACACTGTAGGAGGAAGGTTCGATCCGGTGCTGTGGATTGAATTCGGTGTAGCTCAGTGGTCAGAGAGCTTGGTAGGCTACGTAGAACCAAGGACCCGGGTTCGATCCCGGGCGCCGGAGCGAATTATTCTCCTCAAATATTAATTCTCAAATGTTTAGTTTTCTTATATAATTCATTTGTTTTATTCCTACCATCTCTGGTTTATTCAATTACGTTAGATAAAACATGCATTCTACTATTGATTAATGACGGTTCATTATGTTGCTATAACCTGAAATGTTCAGTTGTTTCTAAATAAATTAAATTTCAGATATCCGCGTTCTTCCCCTTGCAATAAAGGTAGGGTAAATTTGCCTATTTCCGTGATACCCCTAATCCCGCGATACTTTTTTTAAATTCAATATCAGTCAAAGCTTTGCCGTTCGACCTTAGCGCCAGACATTTTTCTCGAAAGAGTACATCTTTCTCCTATGTTTGAGACATCGGTGAACTTCCTAGCAAGATACCCAACCCCGTGACATTCAGTGAAAAATAAGTGCCACGGAATTAGGCAACTTTACCCTAATAAAATTTGTGAGTTGTGCGAAGATGAAAGAGGTAGCCTGAGTCACTGCCATGAACATGAACATCATGATTATATTACACTATTTTATGTTTAAAATATTAATCTATATAATAATGTCGGTGCTTACCTTGACAAGCAGATGTTTTTGTGGACACAGCGAAGTCTTGTAAATCACTGGCAAGCTTCAATTCTGAATCGAGTGAATAACGCAGCTGTGCGACACACAAGCAGGAATTCTAACTTTGAGCTGCTACAAATTCCTATCCACATACGAATCGGAATAGCTATGTATGACGCAACTTTGTGATATCGCAGCTCAGGGACCACTGTCAATTGTTAGGATTTCTGAAACTCTGCTTTGATTTTCGTTACACATAATTCAACGCACAAAGGGACATTATGAAGCAAAATCAAGTCTTAACCGGAAACTGTGTTCTATCCTAAAATAACTTGGATTGTAAGGGCTGCATTTCTTACTCATGCTGGAGGAATCTCACCAATCAATATTAGCACTTATGTGCATGTAGGGTAGAGTAGCATAAATCGCACCGCTTCCTAAATGGCACCACTGCTAGTTTAAAACAAATTACTGTAGTAGTGTAGCATCTAGTGGTATTGTTACAATCTACCATATGAACTTCCACCATGTCACTTGATTTCTGTCACTTCTTTGTGCTAGCAACGTGGTGATAGATTATTTAATATAATCGCTCAGGTGGATGTAAATTTAGTAACATTTTGTAACTAAATAACGGATTTGTATGCAAAGGAATCCATAATCTTAAGATGTTATTGGTTAAGAGAAATATTAAAGAGCATTTAACTTAGTACTATTTTCGAACATGTGGTGATTATTGGCTAGAATGAAAGAAATAATAACTTATGACGTAGTTTCTTCATTCGCACCAATTTGTAGGTGCCTAATTCGCACCGGTGCGATATGAGCAACTGTAGCAATTCTAGCCGTACAAAAGAAGGCCCAAAAATTTTAACTGAACGAGAAATGCATCAGGTGGGTGCAATATCAAGTGGTGAAAAGGGCGTTAGTACAACAAGTGTGTGTTGTACAAGCGCACCAGATGTTTTTTGCCACCTATGAAAAATTTTTAAACGTCAAACAGTGCATCCTACATTATCAGCTGATGTTCTTCCAGGATCGTTACTTGTTTGCTCTGATTCAGGTTACATCAACAGTGAACTATTTGTCGAATAGCTCAAACATTTTATTTGCCACAAACCTGCCATAGAAAAAAGTGCTGCTTCTGTATGTCCACCTATTCGACCCATTCCAAAAATTTAGAAGCTAGATTATCTCGGGAAAATGGTGTGCTCCTATTTCAGCTTCCTCGTCAAAATACTCATAGGCCCAGCCTTTAGATGTTCCTATCTTCAAACCATTTCAGACAGATAAATCATGAAGCAGTTCTTAGGTGGCTTCGAGATAATGGGGGAGAAAAGGTGACGCAGTTTACAGTTCGAACTGCCTGGTGAAGCACATGGCAAATGTGTAACAATAAAAAACGCATTCAGGAAGTTTAAATGTTAGGTAATTTAAGCTCTATTTTTTTCATTTTCATTTGAAGATGCCTTACTCTCTTTCATTAATTTCAATAAACTTGTAATTTGCATCTATTACATTACTCATATTAAATACTGTTTAATATGTTCACTATTAAAAGCTTTCCTTCATCCTGTTCGCTGCAGTTAAAGAGGTGCGATTTAAGAAACCGCAGGTGCTATTTAGGAAACTAGTTGCCTAAATGGCACCGCTGACAGGTGTTTCGAAAATGTCATTCTACTTCAAAAATATTAAATCAAATTCAAGGATTCTTTTTTACGTGAAATTTAAATGTTCTTGGAATGTATTTCTGTAAAGGAATGCAGAAAATAAAAATTGTATTGTTCAATAAAAATTATAAGTGCTAAAGTGGTGCGATATACGCAACCTTACCCTAATATCAAATCACTGTAATAATTCAAATGATAATTTCTAAGAGATAAATTCTTCAAAGAGAAGGAGCATTTCATATTTCATATTTATTATCATCATACGGTTTTCAGGTAGTGTTTTCCCTCACATTTCTGCATACGGTCCACCACTACCCTTGATTACATTCAATCACATATCATTTATATTTCTCCTATCATCTACTGGGTGTTCAGTTCAAAGTGTGTCATGGCTCGCTGTATGCCGTCATGTGGCTAGCCGATAAGCCTAGAGAATTCAATCTTCCTACACTTCCACAGAGTTGTATTACCTATGTGCCAGAGAAGTTGCCTAGAAAGTACGGCGTTCATTCTGAAGAGTACTTACCGATACGTACATTAACGCCGGTAGTGGCAGGAATGTGAACTGTTTCGAAACATGTACTGAGGTGAGTTTTTTCTTACTGTCGAGATATGGGGAGAGGGTTAAGACGTTTACTTACGTATTTGTTGACATTAATTTCGACGGTCAACAAGGACACGGAGCATTTGATTTGTGTTGTGGTACGCAACCGATGATAACAAATACCCTGCGTACGACTTGGCCGCACAAAACACAGTTCGAAAGAGGTTATGGTAGCACACAGACCGTACAGACCGCCATCTGTTGCTACGACATTCAAGTTATACCGTACACGTTCTCAAGTTCAGATTGAACGCCTTGATTAATAGGCAAATTCTCTGACATAAAAGCTGAAACTCGCTTCAAATCGCTGACTCATCAACAGTGACGTCATGACACACTTTGAAATGTACACCCAGTATATCTCCCCATATCTTCCAATTACCTAAAGTTAAATCCTATTTCTGTCTATTTCTTCCTCCATCCTTTCTGATGTACAGTATTTTCAACTCTTCACCTTCTTTATCTCCCCTCAATCCCATTCCCGAATACTATGCAATACTCTCTACCTTCCTCTTATATAGAAACATTCTCGTCTACATCTACTCATCCGTCTCTACTACTATCATTCTCATCTGTCATTACTGTTATCCCTAATTTTCTGTTTATCGTAAAAATATTTTTATCTCTGACTAATATTCACTAATTTTTCTACCTTCTCATCTACATTATAGTAATTATTATATTCTTCTTCTTCTTTGGTTCTACAGTCGGGTTCCAGCCTTGACCGCTCCAACGATGCTTTTCCATGTCCTTCGATCTAACACCTTTGTTTTCCATCCTCTAACACCTGCTGCTATTACATCCTTCTCCACTTCATCCAGCCATCTTAGCTGAGGTCTCCCTACTTTTCTGGTGCCAAAAGGTATAGTGAGAGTCAATTTCTTGCAAGGATCATTTTCATCCTCCCTACAGATAGGCCTATGGCCCAGCCACCTGACTCTCCTAGCTTTAATTTCTCTGCAAACATCTGGTTCTTTAAAAAGTTGGTATAATTCATAGTTAAGTTATATCTTTTCCTCCAACTGCCCTCATCATTTACTGGTCCGTATATCGTCCTCAGAACCTTTCTCTCAAATACACTCAGCCTACAATTTTATTGTTGGCACTGCCAACTGCCCAGGTTTCAGATCCATAAAGCAAGACTGGTCTTATTAATGTTTTATATAATTTGCTCTTAATGTTGAGGCTGTTATCATGTGATCTTAACTGTTTTTGGAGTCCATAATAGCATCTGTTTGCTGTGAGGAGTCTATGTTGGATTTCTGCACTCACATTATTATCTGAGGTGACTAGTGAACCTAGGTATTTAAATTCGGTGACTTTTTCAAACTTGTATCCTCCTACTTCAAGATACTCCATTTCTGAGGGATTTACTGACACCTCCATATACTTGGTTTTACCCTCATTTACTTTGAGGTCCATTTTCTGTGCTGCAGCATCTAGGTTGATGAATACATCTTTGATGGCTCTTTCTGATCTCCCAACAATGTCAATATCATCAGCATAAGCCAATATTTGCACCGATTTGTGGAATATTGTATCCCTTCTTCAATTCCTGAGCTTCGATAACCTTTTCCAAAGCAATATTGAACAACAGACATGCAAATGCGTCACCTTTTCTAAGGCCCTCCTGTGTTTAGATAGGTTCTGAAAGTCCTGCCTGTAGTTTAACGTATTATATTATTTGTCTCATTTATTGTTCCAATGTTCTAGTGTTTGTAATACATCCTTGCTATTACTTGTTCAATTCACTTGTCACTTTTTCGGATAACTTTTACGGTTCACTCTCACTACTTGCGCTCACTTTCTACCTCTTCTACTTCTTCCTCTCTCAATTACATGCAACCCTAAATATTGTTTACTTACTATCTCCAACTCTTATTAGCCTCACTACCATTATTGCTTTTGTTCTCACTGATTTATTCTATTCTGCTTCTCTTTATTTTTTAGTAGGTTATTTTACGACGCTTTATCAACATCTTCGGTTATTTAGAGTCTGAATGAGATGAAAGTGATAATGCCGGTGAAATGAGTCCGGGGTCCAGCACCGAAAGTTACTCAGCATTTGCTCATATTGGGTTGAGGGAAAACCCCGGAAAAAACCTCAACCAGGTAACTTGCCCCGACCGGGAATCGAACCCGGGCCACCTGGTTTCGTGGCCAGACGCGCTGACCGTTACTCCACAGGTGTGGACGCTTCTCTTTAACACTTCACTACTTGTTCCTCTATATTATTCACAGTTCCACTTCAGTTACACTAATTGATCTAATCCTCACATTTTTAACCGCATCTAATGCCTCAGACTAAGTCAGATTTCTTCTCTAGTTCACTTATTACACTTCACACGTCTTTGTTTGCACTTCCTTGTTTCTTTAGGTATCACAAAACTCGCTGAACTTTTATACAAGTTTCCTCTAGTAGAGTAGTAGGTTATTTTACGACGCTTTATCAACAGCTTTCGTTATTTAGCGTCTGAATGAGATGAAGGTGATAATGCCGGTGAAATGAGTCCGGGGTCCAACACCGTAAGTTACCCAGCATTTGCTCATATTGGGTTGAGGGAAAACCCCGGAAAAAACCTCAACCAGGTAACTTGTCCCGACCGGGAATAGAACCCGGTACACCTGGTTTCGCGGCTAGACGTGCTAGCCGTTACTCCACAGGCGTGGACCCTCTAGTAGAAGGAGCATTTATAGTATTACCATTTTATAAATCAAGCGCTAAAATTGAAGCTGGCATCAGGAAAGATTATTTACTGCAGTCTTCTCAGAAGAAGACAAGAAGCCACCGGCGTAGCTCGGTCGGTTAAGGCGCTTGCCTGCCGATCCGGAGTTGCGCTCGGGCGCGGGTTCGTTTCCCGTTTGGACTGATTACCTGTTTGGGGTTTTTCCGAGGTTTTCCTCAAGCATAAGGCAAATATCAGCTAATGTATGGCGAATTATCGGCTTCATCTCGCTATCACCAATTCCATCGACACTAAATAACCTCGTAGTTGTTACAGCGTCGTTAAATAACCAAGTAAAAAAAAGAAGACATGTCTCAGCCTCTCTGCTAGTGGCAGCAACATTCTTTGTCCTCATTGCAGCTCAAGTAGCCTACCTATTTTTTGTTCTATGAGCCCCTGACAATATAGGCTAACACCATTCGCTATCGGGTTGTGTGGACTCACAACCGGACAACAGTAGCCCTAAAACATAAGGTTTCGAAATTTCCTTCATTCCGATTGAATGTGAATAAAAATGGGTCTGATATCATATGAGCCGTTCAGAGCAGAAGTGGTGTAAGTCAAAAATGGGTAATGAGGGTTAAAGTAAACATTCTGCAAAATACAGCGCAAAGTAGCAATTAATATTCAATTTATATAAGCTATTAGTAATCAGTGGATAGCACGAAGGACATATTAACTGCTACTTTGCGCTGTATTTTACAGAATTTTTACTTTAAACATCATTACCCAAATTTGACTTACACAACTTTTGCTCTGAACGGCTCATATACTGGCTGGCTAGCTGACTGAGTTTTAGGAGGTCTGTTAGTACCGTTGCTTACGAGATTATACAAGCTGGTGCATAGCACGATCGACAGTAGGTCTCTGAGAGTCATGACAATTTCTGCCGCTAGGTTCGCTTCGCTGCACTAAGAAATGATGAATAGTTCCATTACTAAGCATTGTGTATCGTGAAAATAGTTTGATTAATTGTGCATTACTAATTGAGTACGAAAATTATAAATATGCCAAGCATATTACAGTCTTATTTGAGATTTATTGATGACTTGTTAAATATCAGTATGCAGATTTTCAGCGTCATTTAATGGAATTTACAATTTTGTTTCCGGAAAGTCTGAATTTGTTGAATTAAACTTTTCTTCCAAACTACATTCTTCATATGGTTCATTTACTTTGGCAAGTTGATTGTTTTCAGTTCCGTGTTTTTCCTTCAGATTTCGTTCCCTCTAATTTGTTATAATTGCTGAAAGTAAAATACCGGTTTCTGCTACTTTCAGACATTATTATTATTATTATTATTATTATTATTATTATTATTATTATTATTATTATTATTATTATCATCATCAACATCATCATCAAATTAATATAGTTCTTAGCTTGTCTTGCCTTAAGGCAATCAGTAGCGTTATTCGAGGAAAAGAGTATGATTTACCATCATCATTTATAGTGGCGAAATATTCCACGACAATGGTTAATTATTACTGCTGAATATTGACACATGTACGATTTGCATTATTCAGGATACAACATACGCAGCAATGCGATTTTAATGTTGAGCATGCCGAGTTTAGTGTAGCCTACTCCCCTCATCCTCCAAGCCAAATCAAATATTGTTACGACATTACGAGTAATAAATAAATAAATAATAATTACCATAATTATTCGTTATGATGAAGTACAATTATCACTGCATGATGTACCGAAAATTTTACTTTATGTTTTCATTAAATTGACATGTCATGAGTGACGACAGAAAACAGCTCAGGGGAGCGAGATTTAGACATTACTAAAAATGAAATGGGGATCGGGGAGAGCAGATGCGCATGTGCCTATGATCGGCAAATTCTAAAAAAATATTGTCTCTGAGCTTCCTGAGATATTTGTTTATGTTTTGGGAAATGGTCAAATTCGAAAACCATTTCTAATTACATATATTGAAGTCTAACGTCCTAATTAATTGAATTCTAACTCCTAATTTAAAAACTGTTTACACACACTAAAATATCATAGCATTTGCTATTACTACCCACTACTGGATTAATCTTGCACAGGATAGGGACCGATGGTGGCGGGCTTATGTGGGGGGGGGCAATGAACCTGTGGATTCCTTAAAAGCCATTTGTAAGTAACAGGTTAATCACAGGCCTATTAGATATTTATTTCACCGCTGCAAGTTGTGCAAGAAAAGTCGCACATTTGTACTAATCATGTATTGTGACTTCTGTTTGCTTTAGTAAAAATCATAACACTTCAACGTCAATATATTAAAAAAAAGAAAGGGATAAGTTAGGCCTACTTACAAATGATTAAATTATGAATTCAGGGAAATGGACGATAATACAGTACCTTAATTCATTGGAATAATAATAATAATAATAATAATAATAATAATAATAATAATAATAAATGAATACGTGAACAGGGTAGACTACAGTGTTCGTGTAAAATATATTAAGTTTCTTTCATTATTTCCGAAAAGTTACGGTGTATGAATTGAACAACAGAAAGGTAGTACCTTAGTTTATAATATGTAATATCTTTTAATATCAAGAATGACAGCCTTTTATTGTAATATAATTGAGACGTAGGAGTTTGGAAATTACTTCTATTGTCCATAAAATATTGTACGAAGCATTTAATAAGCAATGGTGAGTCCTTTAACTGTCCCAAATGTCAATGTCATTTAAGTGTTCTGCTATGAATATTTAGTCTAGAACAGCGCTCCGAGCGGCGGAATTGGCATTACGAGGGAACCACTTCAGACCTGCATTTCAAGCGCTATGCGCCAGCTTGTATAATCTCGTAAGCAATGGTTAGTACCCAGGACGGTTCCGTAAACTAGTTGTCCATTGCTAAGATTGTTTAAGTCCGACAGGTGGTCTGAGTGGCGTTCTCGAATCCAACGCTAACAAGTGGGCTATCCTGTCTTAGGCCCGTAACACACTTGCAGAGTTTTCTCCAGCGAGAAATGTGTTGCGAGAAAGAGGCGAAGAGCCTCCTCCACACACTTGGCGAGTTCTCGCTATCACAGATCACATCTCGCTATGATCATCTATGCACTGCCTTCATGCAGAAAGCAGTTTTCTGATTATAGTAATGACTCGGGAGAAATATTATAGGTTATGTATTTACGTATATTGTCGTACTTAAATATATAACCTGTAAGTATATTGTCGTACTTTACAAATTACGTACGAACGCAATGTTGAATCTGAGTATTCAGGTGATGAGGAAATGGAGTTACATGAACATATTTTGTTAATGAAAAGAAAAAGTAGGCCTAAAATTAAACCCAGAAATATCTGAACATTACATTGTATCTTACGAAAATAAGGGCGAGTTTTGGACACTGGTTTCGATTTGAATGATGATACGTTTAGGCGTTATTTCAGGTTCAATGGACCACAGTTTTTTGCCATTCATGATATGATAAAGGATCCTTTGCTATGTTGTGATTAAAATTATGTAAACTGTTATGACATATAGATATATTATTTCAAAAGTTTAATTAATACTATTAAATCTCATCAAAATAAAATATAGCCCTATTTATTTTCAGATAATCTCCAGATTTCTTCTTTAAGTTTCGTGTTTTTATAGATTTCATCCCGTGTATCATATAAATAGGCTTACGGGTGACATCGTACAAGTTCGATAAGTTTCTGACTGCAATTATCAGCCATCTTTCCTCATTTTCAAATAAAAACAATACAATTCATCGCCACCTGTAATATCTTTTTCTACATTCAATCGTCATAAAGAGTATAAATGTCAAATATCTTTGATAAATGTATCAAGAAAATTCGCTCAGCTACCGATTCCAGCGAGAAACTCGGGCGAGGTTTTTGCCTCGAGCGAGAATCTCTTCCAGTGTGTGGACGTCCATTGGAATCCATGTTATCAATTTTTTAATTTCCTCGCAACACATTTCTCGCTGGAGAAAACTCTGCAAGTGTGTTACGGGCCTTAGCACTTGTTGGGGCCAGGTTCCGTTTCCATAGCCTGATAAACCCTTGCTCTGTCGGGTGCTTGCGCCAGATTTGTTTGTAATTGAGGAATACGGTTATCCTCCTAAGTCCTGGGGAAAATTTTGGGATTCAGAAATCTCTGAAATTTTAATATAGTGTTGCAAATGGACTGTGTATTGATGAAAAAATTAGGAAAAGAAATTCATATAATGAAAGTAAGTCAAGATTGATGTATCCTATATGAGACCTTGGAACTCAATGTATTGTAAATTAATTACATTAACATTGAATATTCAGTTTAATTTTTTAATATGTGGTACAAAATAACAATTTTTTACTTTAAAATCTAGAAACCTCATGTTTCCCATAGGAGACGCTGTGTAGGCTATATCTCAATTTTAGTAATATGTACAGATTTTAGGGTACGAATCTGATTATGGCATCAAACAGAACAATGTTTTATTTAACCCACTCAATATAATATTTATTAATTTTATAATAGTATCAACAATGCAGTGACTTACCTACATGCATACGTTCCATCTCCTTCTTTCTAGAAACATCCATCTTGGAGCGTGTGTGGCTGGTATGTAAATTAATAAATTTGGTTAAACTCATATTTAGGTGATGCTGCTGTCTCTTCTAAACATCCTTAACTAGTTTCAAGATCATTTAAAACATTCTTCTTGAGATGGCGAGATTTTAAAAAAAGTGGACTACAGTTTAATGTATCCCATAAGGGACACTAGGACTGAGGAGGACAAATAGACCTATTAGGGCAGGGAGCGTCAAGTGACTACACTCTGGTGCGTACGTACAAACCCTCAAGCCCTGACGTACGGCTGCGGGCAAGGGTAGCTGCTTCCACAGTGGCGGAGCTAACAACTTGTATGAGAACCAAATTTGTGATAAGAATGTAAATTAATTTCAGCTTTTAATTGAAGCACACTTTTACTGTTAATTGCACTATACTGAAAACGGTACTCTACACAATTTGGTACAGTTAACTAACTATATACGAAATAAATTTTTGCATGTTTGCACAACAATGAAACAAAACAAAATATTCACTTTTATACAGATTAACATACTACCAAATAAAACTCTTCACTGTTTGCCTTCTTCTCATTGCTATACAGTTCAATTAACAAAATAAAACAACAGTACAAACGTTGTTATTCAAATCTCTAATAATAGTACTTTTTCTTATACATCAGAGATCCGCGGCGATTTTTGCATTTTTCTGTAAGTAAGCAGCTTTTCAATTCATGGAGCTATTGTTTTAGTATCATCCAATCGCAAACATGCTTTCAGTGTTCATCACTTAATTGGCTTCTGTGACGTGACTTTGTAAACTACTGTACATTAAAGGAAATAGTGTTTCGCATACGTAGGTTGTCCCGAACATGCACAACGTTCTTGCAACGAGATTGTGCAGTTTAGGAAACCTTTCTCGTGGAAAACAAATATAGAAATGGTTAATACTTTTTCTGTTTTGATACTTATCCTTTAGCTCAATATCATTTTGTAAATCAAGTATTTCTAATTGTAGTTCAGCAGGAATATCGAGACTACTCACTGAAAAAAGTGTTGCAAATATCTTAAATTTTTGTTCAAGTTATCTATTTCCTGATATTTACGTTCGAAGTCTTCGCACAATTGTTGCATTATTCTTATATATTCTTCCATGTCCAAGGCTTCTAACAGGTTTCCCATGTACAGCCATAAATAAGGCAATTTCATTCCTATGTGCGAGAAAACGTTCCAGAACTTTTCCTCGACTTAACCACCTTACCTAGGTATGGTAGAGTAAATCCCCATACTCACTGTTAATTTCATCAAGTAGTGCCCTGAACTCCATGTGATTAAGTCCTTCAGACCTTATGAAATTAATTGTTCTCACAACGACATCCATTACATTGCTAAGGTTCATGTTTTTTGCACATAAATATTCCTGGTGCGAAATGCAGTGCACCGCTGCCCTCAAGCGACCTCGATAGGTTCCACCACTGATAGATTGCAGCGTGCAAAAGTGTACTGCCCGCAGTGGAAGCCCTGAGCAGGCCTGTACGCCCTCTCGCGATCTTGAGTCGACTTGGCGGAGCCTGTATTAGGGGAATGGGTTTGCGTCAACAACATTGTCTAAATTTTTGTGTTTCTAGGAACTCGTATGCAGTTCATGTGTTCTGTGCCGGGCTGTAAATCTAATTACCAGTCCCCATATGTAACCTGCTTCAGACTTCCGCGTGATAAAGAACGACGAAAATTGTAGTTAAGTAGAATACGCAGGGAATATCTTCAATACACTGAGAATGCTCGAGTGTGTGTCTTAAACATTTTCCAGATCAAACGAAGAATACAGGGGAAAAAACAATCAAATTCAATTCTCTTAAAGGTGATGTCATCATCTAACTCGGTATACTTACTTACTTACTTACTTACATACATAAGTATGGCTTTTAAGGAACCCGGGGGTTCATTGCCACCTCACATAAGCCCGCCATCTTTCCCTATCCTGAGCAAGATTAATCCAGTCTCTATCATCATATACCACCTCTCTCAAATCCATTTCAATATTATCCTCCCATCTACGTCTCGGCCTCCCTAAAGACCTTTTTCCTTCCGGCCTTCCAACCAGCACTCTATATGCATTTCTGGATTCGCTCATATCTGCTACGTGTCCTGCCCAACTCAAACGTCTGGATTTAATGTTCCTAATTATGTCAGGTGAATAATATAATGCGTGCAGTTCTGCGTTGTGTAACTTTCTCCATTCTCGTGCAACTTCGTCCCTGTTAGCCCCAAATATTTTCCTAAGCACCTAATTCTCAAACACCCTTATCTTCTGTTCCTATCTCAAAGTGAGAGTCCAAGTTTCTCAGCAATACATAACAACCGGTAATATAACTGTTTTATAAATTCTAACTTTTAGTTTTTTTTAGCGTAGACCGGACGACAAAAGCTGCTCAACTGAATAATAACAGGCATTTCTCATATTTATTCTGCGTTTAATTTCCTCCCGAGTGTCATTTATATTTGTTACTGTTGTTCCAAAATATTTGAATTTTTCCACCTCTTCGAAGGATAAATTTCCAATTTTTTATTTACATTTCGTATAATATTCTTGTCACGAGACATAATCATATACTTTGTTTTTTCGATATATTACTGAAAAATTTATGTTTTACTTATCAAAACTGGTAAAGGAGAATTATCACCCCGGATACAGTCATCCCTTCCTACTTTTTTAATCAGGTTCAGCAATAAATTCTGCTGTAATATAGGCCTACTGAATGAGATAGTGACTGCACCCTTATGAAAAATGTGACTTTGACTGTTTTTTCCCCTGCACTCTCCAATGGTAATCCGGGAAGATGCATGGAAAGATAAAGAAGGAAAAATTCATTCTTTAACACGTGCCAGCCCATGCCTAACTTCCCATGCTGTACTAACATTAACGGGCGAGACCAAAACTCATTTAAATCTTGAAGTTTTTAGGAAAAGGAAAAGCAGAGAAGAAAAAGAAGAGGAAAATTTCCAAGCAGCTATTAATGAGTTGGAAGTGCAAATGAGCAGAGCAGAGCAGATAGGCCTATTGTGAAGAATGGTTAGAACGGAGAAAAATTTTCTCCGGCATCGGGATTCAAACCCGGGTTTTCAGCTCTACGTGCTGACGATTTATCCACTAAGCCACACCGGATTCAAATTCCGATGCCGGATTGAATCCTTCTCAGTTTAAGTTCTACCTCGCTGTTCCCCTTTGGTGACCTACCCTTGTGTATTGTGTTCATGTCATAGGGGGGAAAAAAATGTCGGTTAAACAAGCGTTGAGGGACTTCCGCCGATTTTGGAATAGACACCGACCCACTTAGGTTAATTTCAATTAAGAAACACGCCAAACGAATTGTCTTTGCACCAAAAACGGATGCTCCCTGGACCAAATTATCGTATTTTATAATTATTTGAATGCAAAAGAAGTCAGAAGTCTTGCTAAAATCGGCGGAAGTCCCTCAACGCTCGTTTCACCAAAATGTCCTTACATTTTTTTTGTAATTGCAATATTTAACTAATTATTAAAGTTTACAACATTAGGCGTTTGGCAAAGTTGCTGGATGGGGAGGAGGGGGTTTACAAGTATACAGTACTGCTCAAGCAGATACGGACGTACCGGTACAAAACAGATGCTCTGTACTAATGCAGGGCGGACCAGAACAACTGTTTACATAAACGAACAGCAAATACAGACTTTCAATGTCATTAATTAGAACATCATGGTAAATTTCCATTTGCTAGCAGTGCAGAAAAAATTTTGCTTACGTACACCAACGTCACGCGTACAGAAGATAATCGTGATCGCTCCGACTCGGGACTTGGTCATAGCTATTATAATTCAACGGAGTAATATTGTTACAGGGACACTTTGTTATGGCACACCGAAATTAAAATTGAAGCTATTTCTTCAGAGAGAGAGAGAGAGAGAGGAATCAGTTGATATTTTTCTTTAATTATTTTTCGTGGAAAAGTTTATCAAATATCGATGTATTTACATACAGTCAGTAAAAAATATATCCGTACAACCTACCAATTTATTCTCTTTTACATAATAACTAGACATCGGATTTTTAGGCACTAAAATTGCAGTTTTAGGCACCTAAAATAAGCTCAAAATTTGTAACATTAGGCTCTATTTTAATGAAAATAGGCATTTTAGGCACTTCAAGGTATCATACTTATTTCTTTCACTGAAATTTTTAGTTAAACACTAAAATACGCACAAAAAAGTATGTTTAAACATTAAAAAAGAATACTATATTATATTTATAAACAGAGCTGCACAAATTTAATACATTGAAACTAATGAAATAATGATTATTGATATCAAGATTACTCATTTTAAGTTATTGAAATTCAGTTCCATGCTCAGACTTTATTATAATTATCTGCACAGTACACCACCAGAATTTTTTCTAAATTCTCCACAGTTAACCTTTGCCTTTTGTCACTGAGAATCATTTTGAAAGCAGAAAAACTTCTTTCAACCGAAACTGATGTGAGAGGCGCAAATTTTAAATTAGGTACAATAGAAACATCAATACTTACTGGAACATTTACACTTTCCCCCGATATCACTCTTGATACTTTTTCCAACAATGAAAATCCTACATTCTTATTTAATACGTTGTCCCACTTATTTTTAACTTTTTTTCCCAGTTTCGCCCAAAGCAGAATGTATGTTCACTTGAGCTTCCTTTACTATTGCTATTTGGCTACAAAGAGATTGTTTTTCACGTTCTAATTGTTCAATGCTTGCAGGTATGAAAGAAAAGTTTGATGTTACGTAGGCAATATCGTTTTTCACTCGTGAGTCATTCAGACAATCTTTCACTGCTTTCACACACGCTGCACTATCAGTTTCAGGTAATTTATCAATAACTGTGACCACTTCTTTAAAATACTTAGAATAATACACCACTGACTGAATCCAGGTTCCCCATCGTGTAACAACCGGCTGAGGTGGGAGTGGGATATCTGGAAAGTTCTCTCTGAATATTGAAATCCTGGATGGGGCTTTACAAAAACATTTTTTTGTGTTAGAAATAAACGAATTGACAAGAGGAAATTCATTCCGGATTGTTTCAGAAACCCTGTGAAGGCCATGTGCTAGACAGGTTACATGCGTGAGGTTAGGATAAAATGTTTTAAGAAGTGGAGCTGCAGCAACCATGTATGAGGCAGCATCAGTACAAAACAACAGAACTTTATAATCGTCTATATTACCTGAGTATAAAGACTGTAGGCCTTTATTTGCAAAATAAGCAATGGCTTGGCTATTCACTTTCGAAAGTTCCTTAACACATACGAGGTGTGGAATCGAAGGTCCATAAGGACTAAGTTTTCCTACTACCATATTTGCTATATACCTATTCATAGGATCTGAGGTTTCATCCACAGAGACCCATATGTAAGAATCACCTATATCCTCCCGAATGGAAGCTAAAGTTTCATTGTATATTCTGTCTAAGTAATTTTTTCTTAGGGTCGACTCAGATGGGATATTTTGTTTGCAGCATTTTTGTAAAAACTGTCTTAAAACCGGATTTTCAATTGCATTCCAGGGAATGTTAGCAGCAACAAACGCTCTGGTTAAATCAGCATAGAAATTGCTGCTGAGATTGGATGAAGTAGGCTGTGTTAGTAAAGTTTGTTGCAGTTGATTTTTCTGCTGAGCTTTAGCCTTATGAGCCCCTCCTTGCACATGCTGCTTTAGGTGGCACTTCTTTTCTTGCGAAATCTAAAAATGTAAAGTAAACTGAATTAAAATAAAATCCTAATTGTTGTATTGCCGTATTTCTATCACAAAGTTAGTGGGTTCGAACAATCAAAATTTTAATGACCTGCAAATACTTTAACTATCGGAATTTAAAAGGTTAAAGTGTAGTGGTCTTAAAAAGAATTATACCTCAGGATAGCTCAGTCAATGTATAAAAATTATAGGCCTACTCATTAAAATTAATAGAATTTATATATTTCAACTATTGTTACATACCTGTTTGCTACAAATCTTGCAGAATATTATTTTTCCATCATAAGTGAATTCTGAATATTCTGTTAGCCATTGCCGGATCAATGTAGATTTTGCACTTATATTTTTCGGCATTATCGCGTTAAACTTCACAGGAAAACGTCCTACCGCTCAAAACTTCTCAACACAAATAAGGTGAGGGAAAGAGCAATTGTTAACGAGCATTCAAATGAACCGTTATTGAGATTCAATTGGACAAAAATACAAAGTTCCACTTATTGTTGCATTTCCTGGTAGTGTTAACACTAGGAGGGCCATTCTTTTAAATATTTTGTAACGGTTTACCCTACTAATTCGCAGTTTTACGACTTTTCATAAATATTTCAAAAACACTCTTTCTCCAAAAATTGTGATTTTATGACACCCTGAAGGGCAGTACAGCTAATCGGTTTCAGACCGAAAACAGTCATTTTTATAGTATAGTATATCTCTGAATCGGTAGCAGCACATGTTGTGATTGTTGCCTGCTTCAAAACTAAGGTTGGTTCTTTGTCGGCATTTATGCCTCCAAACATGTTAAATTCGGTGAAATCTATTGCGAGTGTCGTGAGATTCAAAACATTTTGTTTCCTTTATCAATGGTTTCATGGCCGGTGTGAAGCAAACTTTCCACTTTTTAAATGCCTTAAATTTCGCAGTGAATGCATGTATAAATTATAAAAAGTAAGAGTAAAATGCGAAACTTTACAGTGAGTTAGGCATTTTAGGCGAATATTAACAAATTAGGCTCTAATAACCGTTTTAGGGCATTTTAGGGCACTATAAAACTCTTTGAATACCTTTCAATTTCCATGAAACACAAATATTAATAATTATTTTTACTTTTCTCCTAAAGAAACAAAATAGGCATTTGCCCTAGAATCCGATGTCTGATAATAACATATATATATATAATATATATATATATATATAAGTAAAACAAAAACGTGCTGTTCCGTTTGTATAGATTATCCTGATGTATACTAACGGAATTATATACTATAGTTTGAAAAATAAAGAAACAAACTTGTAAATTATATTAAATGAAACTGAAAACCAAAAGCGTAATAAAACAAAAGTCTCCGTACACTACAGTTTATATGCATTCAAATCACCAACCACTCTTCATTCAGTGATCAATTGGACCTCCTTTTGTTTTTATTGAATCCCTCATGCTTTTAGGGATTGTTTGTACTACTAGTTATCTTGTTTTCTCTGGCTCAATGTTGCCCCATTCTTCTAGAATTTTTCCCTCAATTGTTGCTTGCTTCTTATCTTATGTTTTTTCAGCCTTCGTCTCATTTCATCTCATAAATGTTCTGTGACGTTCTTGTCGGGGGATGGTGGAGGAGTATGGAGCTGTTTTTTTGTACTGTACAACAACCAGAGCTTCACATTTGAGGCAGTGTGTTTAGGGTCATTGTCTTGATGAAAGGTAAATGTCTCACTGGTGTTGAGTTTTTCAGCATTGTCGTGTAGGTTTTCCTTTAGGATATTCAAATATTGTATTCAGTCCATAGTCCCGTCCACAAAAACCAAATTTTCACACCTGCAGCACTCATGCAGCCCCAAACAAGAACACTACCTCCTCCATATTTTACAGTAGGGCACAAATTCTTGCTCTGTAACTGTTCACTTGGCTTTCTCCATACCATTGTACTACCATCCGAATCACTGAAGATAATGACTGAATTCCAGAAGTCCTGCCATTTGTTAAAATGCTCCTTTGCGAAAGCAAATCTCTTCTGCTTGTTGACGTTGCTCACATAGGGCTTCTTTCAGGCAACTCAGCCATGGTAACCTTCGTCTTTTATGATATTTCGTACAGTCTGAGATACCACCTCTACCCCATAATCATAGTCTACTATATACAGTCGCGAAGCTCAATATGTAGTAAAAATGCAAACATGGATAGTTGCCCACCACTAGGATCGCTACTATCGCCTCATCATCGCAGATCTCTTCTAGCAGCCGACAAAATATGTTACACTTTCGTTGTGTTCTTTTGGAAAAATTAACACCTTCCTTCCATTATTGAAATATTAAATGCATAAAGTTAATTTATTATTTTAATGAAGTATATTAAATTCCACCATAAACTCGAAGATACCTGCAAGAAATAGGTTATTATTATTTTTGTTTGTGCAAAACGAACTGAAATTTACTATAATCGCTTCACTCATTCAAGATTATAGCGATAATTAACTAGCGGTACTTGTAGTGTAGGCTTACGTAGTTGAGGTTAAGCAATAATAATCACACCAGAATTGGAAATAAAACGTGATTAATAAATTTTATTGTAACAGACTTTTTCTACGTCTCTAATAAAGGAACAAATAAAAATAACAACAAAATTAACAGCTATAATTAAAGAATTATCCTTTGAGAAAAAAAGTAGGCCTAAGCAATAATAATCCCACCAGAATTGAAAACAAAACGTGATCAATAAATTTCATTAAAACAAACTTAATTTTTCTACGTCTCTAGTAAAATATGATTATTCCAATTATTGTATTTTAGCCGTTAACATTTTCATTACAACCAATAACGAACATTTCACAAGCATCAATGTGAAATACGCAACAAGCTAGCACTCGATGGAAATACGATTCAGTCCAAAGTCGACCGTGGACAGTCTATTGTTTCTAGTTGCCAACCGCTTGGAGCGCTTTATCACGAGATTTGCAAAAAATCACTTCAAGCTTCGCGACTGTATATGGTAGACTGTGCCATAATCTTATTTAACCATGGCCGACAGTCTCTGTGCAATTATCTTTTGATTTTCTCTGACGGATCCCAATACTGCCCGTCTATGGTTGGATTCCAGTTTCTTGGATAGTCCTGATCGACTTCTACTAACCAGTTATTTTGTGTCATTGAACCTTGCAAACACATTATTGTACCGAAGAGGATTTTTTACATTTTCTGCTATTTTTTATCGACTGTCCCTCCTTTCTCAACTTAACAATTAACTCTCTAATTGGTAGGCCTATTGGTATTTCCATTGTCCTAAATTTTGCTGCGTCTTACTATAGTCACAGGCAACTCTATACTGACTCTGTAGTTTTCTAAACAACAACAAACACAGGTTCTTTTACACCAGTGCTGTCCGTACGGAGACTTTATGTACTCTCCTTTAGTTCTGAGTTGTGTTGTGTCGTGTTTACAAGAAAATGTAAAGAGGTAACTGCGCTGTTTTCTGTAGGCATTAACCGTAAACAGAGTATATTTTACGTAATAATAAAATTTATTTTTTACTATATATTTAATCAGATTTTTTCACAGAAGTTAATATATGAGCCTGGTGTACGGAGACATTTTTTACTGACTGTATGCCCCTGTTAAATATTAACATAAAACATGGTGCATGCATAGTTATGCAAATCGTACTCTCAGCTGTAACATAAACTTTTGTTAGAAGGTCTATCATAAGTCATTTCACGTTTATGCCCTTTCAAACTGGCGATTTTTATGAAATTACGATAAATTCAATGCATTAAAGTAAGAAAACTAATGGACTTAAACGAAAACATACTTGAAATTATAAATTATTTCCTACCCTTTGTAGCCTAAGTTATACATACTATTTATAAAATAATTAGGACTATATATAATAATTAGAATAATAATTAAGATATCTTAAATCTGAGTTAATGTTTCAAGAAAATAGGTTATATAGGGTGTATGATGTGCATTTACTTTTAACATTAAAATTATAGGTCTAATTACTGAAACGCATTTGAACAAGTTGAAAGAATCCTTAATTTGTCTTAATTCTCTATGTTCTGTTAAATTTAGCCTATTTCTAGTTCGAAAATTATATTTTATTCAAACCTTATTTATACGTAGTTCTGAATTATGCGTAATTTAAATCAGTACCCTTCAGTTATGTACAACCCAGATTTTACTTAAATTCTGATACAGCAATGCAAAACAATACTATTTTGTGACCAAATTCAATCGTGGCAGCCAACTTCACCCTAGTTTAAGCTTACTTTAATATTTGAGACTTTTCCAGTTTTTCTATATATTATCTGAGGAGAAATTTCGAATAGGGGTCACTTCAAGCTACAAATTTGTATTTTCCAACGTGCAACATGAACAATACGTGACGTCAAAGCGTGTCTGTACTCTCATGTTGCTTGAGTCATTCCTTTGCTAGCACGCGGAGTGAAACCCGAATAAACCCGACCGATGCAGACCTCTGCTATAAAGCAGGACAGCTCCATTCAAAGCAAACGTACTGTCACTTTATTGGTGACGAAATAGACATTTAAAATTTCCGGGAAAATGTAATGCTGAAGGAGATTTAAAAATTACTCATTAAACTCGTGGACACATTACGAAATCCAAAATTCATGGAATGAGAAATGTCTGACCATTTCATTATTTTCCTTTCTTAACTACAAAGTGGTCATTAATAGATAAGAACATTGTTAAGAAATCAAGGTGTGAAGTACGGTACAGCCACCGGCGTAGCTCAGTCGGCTAAGACGCTTGCCTGCCGATCCGGAATTGCGTTCGGGCGCGGGTTCGATTCCCGCTTGGGCTGATTACCTGGTTGGGTTTTTCCGAGGTTTTTCCCAACCATAAGGCAAATGTCAGGTAGTCTATGGCGAATCCTCGGCCTCATCTCGCCAAATATCATCTCGATCACCAATCCCATCGACGCTAGGTAACCTTGTAGTTGACACAGCGTCGTTAAATAACTAAGTAAAATAAAAAAAAGGTACTGTACATACACATTTATGTAACCAAGTGAGCAAAATAAGCACTGAAATGTGTAATGTCAGGAAAAGCATAATCCTACAGGCCCTACATATTTACTGATTTTGTCACCATTATTAATTAACGCAGTTCACATTGAACATTCCAATAAAAAATTCCACACCTGAACGGGACTAGAACAAAGACCGACTACATACAATAGACTAATGATCTAGTTCACTCGACCACAGCTGAGATGGACGGACATTAAATTATTTCATTTTCACATTTTCTGTTAATAATAGGCCTACAGAAATAAATTAACTGAAAAAAGAAATGCAATATCGTTTGTGAGTTGATACGTAAACTGAATTCATGCGAAACGAGCGAAAAATGAGAGAATGTGTGTCACGCTGAACAAACCGGTTTCTATTAGCAATAGTAGCATGTCGTATGTCCAACTCGGTCTAAAAGGGGTGGAAGGGTGAAGGGTAATACTGAAAAGCGTTTTGTGTACGCTTCACTAGTTGCGTTTTTGTTTCAAACTGTGGGAGTACAGGGCAGTTTGTGCGCGGAGTGAACATCTAACTTACATAATATATCATTACGTGTGTCACGTTATTGTTCTTGTATTTAAGCGTAAAACAGCTCGTTAGATTAACCCATTGCAGAAAATATTACGTAGCTAAGTACAATTTGTGTGTCTTGACCAATGAGCTAGGAGTAGAATTCTTATTTCTAGCTCATTGGTCTTGACAGAGAATTTCCTCCGTGAAATTAAATGATAATTTCAAGAAACAATTTCTGGTGGTGACGTTTCAAGTCGCAAAACGATCTCTTGGAGAGATGAATATATAAAAAAGGTAAGAAATTAGTGTTGAATATGAGAATAGCAAAACACATCGTAACTTCCTTGCCGAATGAAGTATGTGTCTACTCTGTACAATATTTCTTTAAAATAACATATCGTCGTCCTTCGTGTCCTAAGTGAAACGGCACAAAGTTACTGAAGTTGAAATCATAAATGCTTATTTAGTCTACTACAAGAGACGCGAAAATCTTGCTTCGTTTAATTGCAGATTCATAATGTGAAATTAAAAATCAGGTGCATAAATGGAGGGGAGAGGATAAAACTGTAGTTTAGACCAACGTCCTAGTTTCAGAACAATATGGCGAATGGCGATGCCGGTGGATATACTGTAGCTATCACGTGGTAGTGATTTTTACGGTTTTTAGGGAGTGAACTGAGAGGATAACGGGCTATTTACCTTCTTCCTTTTTGCACTTCAACAGTTTTCGTTGTAACTAAGGATGGGGATTATGTCATTCTTTGTTTTAAAGTACCCATCACCATAGACATGCCACTATTTATATAGAGTGAAGGTACCCCCATTTTTATTGTTTTTCCACAGTAAAATACTGATTTAAGTTACATTTGTACTGCATATTTGATACCGAGGAAATACGCGTATTTTAGGAAAATAATCGTCTTTTGTTCCTATGTTTTTCGTACTACTATTGGTTCTTTATTGAAAAAAGAAATGGGAGGCCTATGAGGACCGCCTCGAAATGTAGGCTACACTTTAACCTACTAGGGTAAACGAAGATTTAGCATTTATTTTTAATTTAATTCCGTCATAACATATAAAGTCAGTGTTCCCACGAAAGCAATAAATAAAGTGTTTCAGGGAACATTATTAAGTGATATTTTGTGTCTTCCAAGATCCTGCGTTCGAAGATTGTGACTTTTATGCGTATGCAACTTTGAAAAACACAGTGTACAAAACAACAAATGTATGTAGGCCTACTCATTGAGAACTAACAACAATACCCGTCAAGACATCGTCTCCATTTCACGAAATCAACTATAGCGACTGACTTGTAAACATACAAGAAGGTACCAAGAATATTTGGAAATTCAACTCCTTGCTTTGGGTGAGTAATTGATAGTTAATTAACTGCTTATATTTAATAATTTTACATACTGTATATTGTTTGCGCTTTATCACGTTTGGACGTTTATATAACCTAAAGAACTGAGGGAAATCTTGTGTTCTGTATTCAGTGGTGGGTTTAACTGGATCAGTCGTGAAGAATCTTGTAGTTAGCAGTCTCTTGGCTCATCATGTCCGATGTATTCCTCCGACGAAAGTAGTTAGGTGATTTAAGCTTATGACATCATATTATTTAGTTTGCCATGTCGTTTTATTGTCTACGTAAATTAGCTGAGCGTGTCTGTTTGTAATACAGTACAAGAATTTTCCGTCAGTTGTAGTGGAAGGGAAAAACACGGAATTTCGTTGGTATTGTAGACATTGGATGAATTTAAGTAGGATATATGCAAAGTGTGGCAACAGCCCATTACAAATATGACCGTAGTCTCATTGAAAATCGAATATTATTGAACTTATACAGGGACATCATTTTATTTTTACTAACATTTTTAATATTAACCTGGCTATACCTTTGGATTAATGGTTCAGAGCAGGAAACACCGTTTGCTACCCCCTTCCACGATTGAAGTTCGATGATTCTGGCGTAAAATACAAACAAATCACTTTACTAAGTATAGGAGGGAAAAAAATAGTTCATCTATTTACATAAACTAGGAGATATCGTAATTTTGAATTTGATAATTTTATTAGGTTTTTGTTTAATCAAAATACAGTACAGTATTAACAATAAGTGTTTTTACTCACGAACTGAGGTATCCATTCGAACGTATTCATTATGCAGTGTATATTATACTGTCTACAGCACATTAACACAATATAGAGAATGAAGTTAAATTGAAAAATATTCATAATATGGATATTTAAACACATTTTTGAAAATGGTGGCCGTTCATTTAGATACAGGCTTCAGTTCTTTTCTGCATATTATCGCACTATAGACTATTGCATCTAATTCCAATTATCAGTTTCGTCCTTCGTACTAGTAACTCATGTTGAAATAATTCTGTAAGTTACCTATTATATAAAAGAGTACCTTACGTACTATAAGTCGACCTGGTTGGCGAGTTGGCATAGCGCTGGCCTTCTATGCCCAAGGTTGCGGGTTCGATCCCGGACTAGGTCGATGGCATTTAAGTGTGCTTAAATGCGACAGGCTCATGTCAGTAGATTTACTGGCATGTAAAAGAACTCCTGCTGGACAAAATTCCGGCACATCCGGCGACGCTGATATAACCTCTGCAGTTGCGAGCGTCGTTAAATAAGACATAACTTTTTTAACGTACCGTAAATTCAATCTTCACTTCTGCCCCACCCGTACAGATAACATTACTCAGACATGTTATCTACTGTCCGTCCAAGTGGTTATGTCGCAGGATCGTAGAAAGGGGGGAAATCACGTGACAGTTAATTACTTAAATCACGTGACAGTTAATTACTTTTATTTAAGTTATTTTAAACAGTTGCTGGTGAGGGAAATCGGGATGCGACGTAGGCAAACGGACGACAGTACCTGTGCGAAAATAGGATTCAATATTGAATGCTCTTTCGTCACTGGAAAACGCGAACATATTTCTGCAACGTACTGTACTCACTAACTCAATACTGTTTGTGTTTACTACGACCTTAAGGCGACTTTGACTGCATACGCGGCCTTGGTTCTGTGAGGAGAACTGTTGGAAGTTGACTAGTAGAGGGGGTTGGGAGTGAAGTACATTAAAAAACTCAGGTACAATAAAAATTGAAGTAAAATAGAATGATGTCCCTGTACTATATCGCACATGTCAGAATAGAGGGTAATAATATTTCAGATATCGCTTTTATTCTTAATACAGTACATTTATACATCTTGATTACACAACTTTTAACACTGTATCACTTCGGAATATGTATGATAAGTCTTTCTTGTGTTAAATTTTAACGTACCTTGTTAACATGTTAACAGGTCGAAACATGTTAACAAGGTACGTTAAAATTTAACACAAGGAATACTTATTATACATATTCCAAACAGTACATTTGTTACCTTCGTAGTATGATTTTATTTCTGCAAAGAGAGGTCACCCAACTTTACTTAACCTCAAGGAAAGGAACTGTAACATAGAGGTGTACCACACTATGGCTCAGATTCTATAGTACGTTAGTACATAACAGCATTCCAAGCAACAGAATCAGCTTTCCTTGGGAACCAGCTGAGAGATATATTTTGTGTGCTTTATGCCAGCTTGTATGTATTACGTAAGTAGCGGTAGGCTTCACTGCTCAAGCAGCGTCTGACATGATGCTATTTCTCCTACAGTATATAATAATGTTGTTTATACACCTCATATTACCTATTAAACTGACATTTGAAATTACCTTAAAATTCAAAGTAAGCCTATATCAGTAAAACTAAATTCGGTCAAGTTTCGGTCCCCTACGGCCACTTCCAACGGACTCCTAACGAATATTCACACGTTTATCACTGGGATTGTGGCGCTGGAAATCAATTTAGAACACATTTCAATTTTTATTGTACAATATAAATGCAATTATCACTACAATGACACAATAATTCTTGCAGATAACACAGAAACGACTTCGGAAACGTAATTAACAGAGTCGCAGTTTCACTTCACTTCCACTAATGACTCTTGAGTTCCAGCAGACGCGTAGCAGGGATGCCAATATCGGCAAACGAAATGAAACTGTGAGGAATGTTACAACAGGTGTGCTAAACGTTAGGAATGTTAGCACGTTAGGTTAGGTGTGTAAGATAATATGAATGGTTACCACAGTTGGCGACACTCCAATTATTGGGTCTATATGACTATAGGATATCGGTAGTGTGTTTATGAGAATATATGTTGGCTAGATTGGAGAATGGGGTGATGTCATGTGGTCGACGTATGTGAGAAGGTTAGTGGATTAGTTGAGGTGATATCTCAGTGACATGAGGTCGACGTATGTGAGAAGGTTAGTGGGTTAGTTGAAGTGATATATAAGCGAGTTTTATTTACTCGTCGTGTTGGTTTACGTCGGCCATGTTGTGACGTCAGAATCGTTTGTCAAACTTGAGAAAATTAAGCGATATCCTATAATGAAAGAATCCCGATTTTCCTATATAAGTAAGGAACCTACTTAGGGCGGGTTGGGTGGGACCACAGCTCTCCCAGTGATCACATCGAGTTTCAACTACTCCACACTACAAAACTAAGGTATTTTCAGTATTTGTTTTTAATTCCCAATACTGGCAATACATGCTGAAGCTTCACCCTAAATTCATTATGTTTGATGAGTTAAACACGAACATAGTGACATGAATAAAATTAATTTATATACACACCTGTTATTTACATAAAAATTTAAAACTACATTATTCCGTGAAATTCATGTAACACTGTTGTTCGTACACTTACCCCACGGACAGAGTGTAGTTACGTTTAGATGCATAGTAAACAAGCATGCAATGTGCACAGGGTTGTCTTTCAGTGGAGGTCATTTGCTGTTAGTTTGTCATTCAGAATTGTGTACAATGGAGCGTCGTAAGGAGCTCAGTTCCGATTTAAAGAAAGTTATTGTTCGCCTGGCTCTGAAAGGCTATTCCTATAGAAAAATAAGTAAAGTGGTGCATAAAACACATTCTACACTACAACACATTGTAAAAAAAATTCGAAATTTTGAAACTTTGGCAGTGCAGGAAAATTCTTGCTTGTCACGAATACAGAATCGATTTTTTTTTATTTTAGTAGGTTATTTTACGACGCTTTATCAACAGCTTAGGTTATTTAGCGTCTGAATGAGATGAAGGTGATAATGCCGGTGAAATGAGTCCGGGGTCCAGCACCGAAAGTTACCCAGCATTTGCTCATCTTGGGTTGAGGAAAAACCCCGGAAAAAACCTCAACCAGGTAACTTGCCCCGACCGGGAATCGAACCCGGGCCACCTAGTTTCGCGGCCAGACGCGCTAGCCGTTACTCCATAGGTGTGGACTCATATCCATTTATGCAAGCATATAATAATAATAATAATAATTAATAATAATAATTAATAATAATAATAATAATAATAATAATAATAATAATAATAATAATATGAAAATCAAATTTTCCTACTTATTAAAATGAGCATTTATTGCTAACTGAATATTGAATACATAGGCTTATATCTAAAAACAAAAAAAAACTATTCTCTATAGTGAGAGAAAATTCTTTATTGATATACAGGATGTTTAAAAAATACGGGGCATAATTTCAGGTATGTATTTCCCACATATAGACAATCAAAATAGTTCATTACAACATGTGTCCGGAAATGCTTTATTTCCGAGTTATGACCTTCACAACATTGAAATTCACCGGAACGTTTTTCTTTCCGCAGGTCGTTGCCGTCAAAGGAGACATTAAGAGGGCACTCTGACAGTTCATTCCGAGGCGAAGGTTACATTCAGTGTTGTGTAGGCGTTAGACTGTGCGACATGTATTCAAATCAAACAGACTTACGGGGCAGGTGTACACAAACTTCCTGGAAAATACCATACCTGATGTTTTAGAAGACACTCCACTGATCAATCGTCAACACATTCATTTCTTGCATGATGGCGCTCCTGCACACTTCAGTCGTACGGCTCGCCGGTACTTGGATCGAAGGTTTCCTGATCGATGGATAGGTAGAGGTGGCCCAATTGCTTGGCCTCCACGCTCACCTGATCTGAACCCTCTCGATTTCTACTTTTGGGGCCATTTAAAATCATTGGTTTATTCGTCTCCGGTGCCTGATTTGGAATCCCTTCGGACTCGAGTTGTGGCATGTTCTGAGGACATAAGCAATACTCCTGGAGTTTGGGATCGTTTTCGCAGGTCAATGAGACATCGATGTGAGGTCTGTATTCAAGCAGGAGGTGGACATTTTGAACATCTTATGTAATGACAACGACCTGCGGAAAGAAAAACGTTCCGGTGAATTTCAATGTTGTGAAGGCCATAACTCGGAAATGAAGCATTTCCGGACACATGTTTTAATGAACTATTTTGATTGTCTACATGTGGGAAATACATACCTGAAATTATGCCACATATTTTTGAAACTCCCTGTATAAAAAGTATCACCTTTCTCTTATTTATTATCATTGCCATTCATGCCAATCTTCTAATTTGTAATGTATGTAAGTGAGTATGTATGCCTACTTCATTTCATTTTTGAGCAAGTAATCCTATACCTTCATAAACTTAGATAATATCGTAATAAATTTCAATCCCTAACATAGCTTATCATTAGACGTTATTTTGCATTTTGTATTAATTCATGAACGGCTAAAATTGTACAGTAACCATATGAACTTATCATTAGAATAAAGAATCGTATTATTCAAGAACATTGCTAAATAACAGGAATTCTCAACACCCATATTAAAGTCCACAGGCCTATAGGATACAAAATGTGACATTCTTTTTTATAAATTCTGTATCAATCATGAAAAATCTCGAATAAGCATTTGTTGAAATCAGTGACAATTCCCTTTATTAATTACCTAAAATTCATACAAAATTTGTTAACATTTTATAAATGAACATTACTTTTCTTACATAGGACTAAAATAATCAATCCTACTTCTCACAACTTTGCCTTCAGCAAGGTCATTAGTACAACTGTATGTTCTCAAATGGGATAATATGAATTCAGGTGATTTTTCATCCCGATGGCACTCTTCCCAAATATGCAGGAATTACACTGCGAACCAATTCACGTGTGCGTCGCCAATTGGAGGCTGACAATCCAATATCATCCCCTTTATAAGTAGAAACTCTTCATAATCTTGGCTGTTGTTAATGAAAGGCATTCCTGTCATAACAGCCGGCACCACTTGAGTGACTGCATCTCTGTAGTCGGAAATGAATCTGAAAAAGAAGGATCAGGATTACTGCATATTGATCCGATTTACTCCCTTAAAAATAAGCAATAAAGTCTCACAAACTATCACAGTTTGTGTAGACACATTTTCCCTCGTGTTGGCTTTAGAACACAGAAGTTGTAGTTCCTTCGCTCTTATTTCCGGCAGCCAATCACGTTGCAAGTCGGCTACATTTAAACGCGTGCGTCTTGTTATTCGCTGCTGATGACGTTATGCAGTTCCTAAGGCACGATAAATACTTAATATAATCGCCCGCCATTTTTGTTCTTTCGTTGGCGTTCGCAGAAAGCACATGTGGACATTATTTGCCGCTCAATTATTTGCTCAATTACAGTGCGTTTGATTTATTATCATAGGAGCTACGACATGATAATGTTTATCGGTGCGGCAAACAGATTCCTCGTCTGGTAGCTAGGCAACGGAAGCACAAAAATGGCGAACGATACTACCTACCTGGACTTTACAGAGCCTACACTTCCTAAGGCGTAAGCAAAGAGGAGGAGTCACGCCGGAAATAACAAACAAATTTTAATTATTCGTTTTTGTAGTAAATTTAACGGACTAAGATTAATTCTTGTACTTCCACCCCAGACAATAATGGGATATTGAATAAGACTGAAAAATGGACAAATAAACAGTTCGTGTTATTATTAGACTAGTACTGTTATTATTATTATTATTATTATTATTATTATTATTATTATTATTATTATTATTATTATTATTATTATTATTATTACTATTATTATTATCATTATTATTATTATTATTATTATTATTAATATTATAATTCTTTTCGCTCTCTGCTTTCGTATTGCTGTGAATACTATGAATCAGTTTCAGAATTGTTCGAATAGCGGAACCCTCTGAATACCGATTACCGACAGCACGACCTCCTTGTGAGGATTACGTGTGTTACTTCTGACTAAATAATTTAATATCTAGGAGAAACATGAAATAAGTGTAAAGCCCATCATCAGCATAGTTTGTTATAGCATCTCCATAAATTACAGACAAAGCAAAAGAATATTCACGTTTTCACCTTGATTCGAGTATGAAGAAACTGTTACGTTTTCCGAGTATGTGTTGATGTATAATTTCTCCGACATTTCAGAGCTGCCTCTAAGTTCCGTTCTCAGTAGTTATTGCCCAAAACAAGAAACGTGATCAATAATGACTTGTGCTATTAAGGATATACAGGGTGAACCGTGAGGGATGTCATTAATTTCAGGGGGTTATTCTTTGAGATATTTCGAACAAAAAGTTTTATAAAACTTTGCTCTTTTTTGCTTCTTTTCGAGAAAAAAATATTTGTTTTATATGAAACACTTCATCACGTAGGCTACTTCGGGAATGCTATTAAATTAATTCCCAATATGCTCAATCAATTTAATGGACCAATGTATTATGATAATAATTAATGATTGAAAGAATTTCAGTTTTGTCCTTTAAATGTTCTCTGATCCGAACAAATCGCACACCTAGTAAAGTACTGTCTAAGTCAAAAAATCGCATATTATTTTCGTAAATTATTTCCAACGCTGTTATACTAACTAGAAGTACGAAATTCTAATAATAATAAAATTGTATATTATCCCAGGTTTCTGTACCTTTTTATTAAAATATTATATCTTTATAAATCACAATTTTCGAGTTGCGACACCATTTTATTTGGAGTACGAAGTGTAACTTCGTTCTGCAAAGGAATTTTAAAATGTAATGCAGTGTGACAACGCTGTAAATGTTACTGCTCGCAGTGAAGTAGATAACTTACGTAGCCTAGGTACACGTTTGCGTTTATGAGAGTTGTGAAGGAGACAAGAAGAAATGTGAAAGGTAAGCATAAACATAACGTGAACAATTGAGTCTAAAGACAGCTAGGGAAATTTTATTTCCTTTATGTTTATCGGTTACGACTTTAAAAATTACAGTGAAAGGAAAATATTTGTAATTGGCTGAAGAAAATGCTTCCAGTAAGCGGAGATTATTAAATCAAATTAATTTGTATAACGTAAAATAAGTTTATGCTCGACCATGCCGAAATATAGTAATTATACACCTGGTAGCAGTCCTTTAATGCATGTCATTAAAGTACACCTGTTCATTAAAGTTCAGGTTTTCGATTATTCTCGGATATGCAATCGAAAGACAACTAGCAAAAGTCACGCAAGCTGGAAATCCAATACTGTCGCAGAAGGTTATGTTCTGTTAATATAATAATTACCGTTAATTGTAAATAATATTCAAATAAATTCAACTTGTCATCTCGTTTTTCAATGTCGAATTCAATTTCAAGGTTATATCAAGTTTAACGTTTATCTTACTAGATTATATCACGGTCGTCGACATTCGTTGCCCGGAAAAAAATCAATACTTTCGCGTCTGCGCAGATCTCACAATTTACGAGATTGCACAAGGTTAGTTCGCTCCCCAGTCACATAAGAATAACATGAATACTTATGAATAATTTCAAGTTAGAAATATGGTCGAGCATAAAAAGTCGTATGAAACTTGACTATAATGGTAATTAAGACGCTCGTATGAAAATTATGAAACTCGCTTCCGCTCGTTTCATAAACATCCTCGCGTCTTAA
Source organism: Periplaneta americana (assembly GCF_040183065.1). Lineage (NCBI taxonomy): Eukaryota > Metazoa > Arthropoda > Insecta > Blattodea > Blattidae > Periplaneta > Periplaneta americana. The sequence continues at coordinate 43,133,110 of NC_091126.1, read as the reverse complement.
TTACTGTCATTATAGGCTAGTTGCATAATGTACTATTTTCTTATTGCTTATGTTCACCGCATATATTATTAATATTAAATCTAATGGTTTAAAAACTATTTTTTTTGTTCGTTGAACATGAAATAAGCATACCGTGTTTTACATATTTTTTCTGCGGATTTTTAAGTCTAGTAATATTTCTAAATTTGGTTTCAAATAAGCATATTGTCTGTGTTCTCTGAGCATTTAGTTAAAATTACGTTATTTTAAATCTTCCAAGTTATTTTGTTTAACATGGAATGAGCATTATTTATTCTCCATTTTCTAACACAGTTAAAAAAAAGTACAACGATATAACTTACCATTTGTATTTTTCTTAAGATTTCAAAATCACTGCAAAAGGCAATGAACTCTCACTTCTCTATGAAGGGGTTTTTCAGAGGAACACAACAACGTAATATTCATTCCCTAGTGATTACAGCATTGGATGATCGCATAATTTATGTCTTTTAAAATGCACGTTTTTTTCTGGAAAACAATTCAAATCACAGGAAAATGGTATAATACTTTTTTTGCTTTACTAAAGGAATCATACACCAGAATGAATGACATTACTTATGGTTCACCATGGATATAGCTATAAATTCATAAAATTTCGAGAAATCATACTACTGCATATACCTAAATACAACGGATATAACTTTTAAGATGGTGGATTTATATGGTGACTTTTATTAAAATTGTGTTCGAATAATATTTTATATATGTCACTGAATTTTGTTACTCAGAATTTTATTACACGGGTTCATAATTTTACACACAAAATTTTTTCTCCCCTTGTACGGAGGAGGGACCCGAAGGCTTGCACTGCAGCCTGAGGCTTATTGTGCTTACCACTCTTATTCTGTGAATGATTGGGTAGCCGAACGGCCACGTTATTGCACAAGTACACCACGCCGAACCGTCAACTAACAGAACCTTTACAATTAATATTCATTTTAGCATTTACAACATAATAGCGGTGTGAAATATATACGAATATTTGAGAAAAATACTTGCCTTAAAAGATGGCGAGTCATGGACTCCCCGCCAATTGTGTTGTCAAACATACGTTCATGTAATTGTGCGTAAACCTGGCAGAAAAATGTAGGCCCCATGATTAAGGCTGGGTAGAAATGTGTCAGGCATAAGTAAATCTCTGGAAGATGGCTGTACAGGAACCACCTAATAAAACAAATTTTACTGTAATCTATGTGCAAAATATGAACCACATTTCAATTTTTAACTCAGTTGCAAATACTGAATTACGTTCCACTGCGCCCTATATATATATATATATATATATATATAGAGAGAGAGAGAGAGAGAGAGAGTACTATATATATGTGGCCAATTATTTTGAGAGCATGTTTACTGGTTCTGAGGATGAAAAAAGTTCATGTGAATCGAGGTGCAAACACTCTTCTCATACAACTAACAAACAGCCTTCAATCTCCATAATTGTTCACCCTTCGCAATTGATACTTAGAGCAGTGGTCGTCAGCACTCGCTGAAATGGGTAAAGGATAAGCGGTGCCGTCCCGTGTGCCCCGTTGTGCCACAGGAAGAGGTAGAGAGCATACCCGCTATCAGCTACGAGTGCACCATAGTGCAGTATATTCTCCGCGGGTAAGAGACGCTAGCCCCAGGGTGCTCTGTGCTGATGACCGCTGAGTTAGAGTATGTAAAGTGTCACGGAAGGTGATACATTTTACTTCCCCGTGTGGTTGGACCGTAGGGGAGGAACAGGCTAAGGCGTGTTTACATTCTCCTGTACAGTCTTAGAAAAAAGTTCAGAGGACGAACGACCTAATTCACAAGAGAACGACTAGTTGACATAATAAAATTAGTTTTGCTTCGTTGTATGTCCCATCATGCGCACTGCCTCCTTTCTGGGACTTATTTTCTGTGCAACAAACCTTTTTGTAATACTGTACATCACATAAAATGTTGAAACTATTCTGTTTCAACAGCTCTTGCGTCAGAAAACAAAAGGAAGTAAGCGCCAAAACATGGAAGTTTTTTAAGTTGGTTATTTAACGACGCTGTATCAACTACTAGGTTATTTAGCGTCGATGAGGTTGCTGATAGCGAGATGGTGTTTGGCGAGATGAGACCGAGGATTCGCCATAGATTACCTGGCATTCACCTTACGGTTGGGGAAAACCTCGGAAAAAACCCAACAAGGTAATCAGCCCAAGCGGGGATCGAACCCGCGCCCGAGCGCAACTTTAGACCGGTAGGCAAGCGCCTTAACCGACTGAGCCACGCCGCACAGTGGTTCCAAATACAAATCTAGCAGGACAAAATTAATAACTCCTCTCGTTTCTAACAGATTTTCATAAAATTTTGTATGCAGGTTACAAATGGCATTTTGCATTTGCGTGTAAACTCTGATTACGATTGGATAAAATAAACCATCCTTTTACAGGGGTTGAATTTTAAAGAATTATAATAATTTTACAAAACTGATTTTCTCAGGGATTGGAACGAAATCACAAATGCATTATATACTTTCTATTTGATTTTAATGTGTGAAAGATGCTAAAAATACACAACAGTCGTACATATTGAGTCAAATATCATTTAATTTTTTTGATAAAATAGCCTACATATTAATACAATTTTAACAAAACCGCTAATTCTGGTTAAATAAACCTACATTTGAAATATTTACAGATATTTGAGGGAGTTATACTCTATTAATTTTCAAACATCATCGTCATCATCATCATCATCATCACCATTGTCCACACCTGTGGAGTAACGGTCAGCTCGTCTGGCCGCGAAACCAGGTGGCCGGGGTTCGAATCCCGGTCGGGGCAAGTTACCTGGTTGAGGTTTTTTCCGGGGTTTTCCCTCAACCCAATACGAGCAAATGCTGGGTAACTTTCGGTGCTGGACCCCGAACTCATTTCACCGGCATTATCACCTTCATTTCATTCAGACGCTAAATAACCTAGATGTTGATACAGCGTCGTAAAATAACCCAATAAAAAAATAAATAAAAAATCATCATCATCATCACCATCGTGATCCTGGAGCAGTCTCAGTGGGTCTACATCAGAAAATACACTTTTTCTACTCATTTGGCGTTAGATACGAAGACTGCTTACCACCGGGCCATAGGAAATTCCATCAAATCGATCGTCGTATCAGCTCTACAAAATTTGCGCGCGTGATAAGCTTATTCCCTGAAATTCTTGTAATTATTATTTCGGACTTCTTTGGGGTCCTCGGACATCATCCCAACAGAAGTACGACTTTCTTTATCAACTGCGCACCATGGGTAAGTATTTTATGCACACTTTGCGGCATGTAATACCACTTATATTTCTGGATGTATAATTCTACAGTGCCCAAACAGTATTTTTTTTTTCAAACTCTCCAATATTTGTACCCACTGGCGATTGTTTTAAGCAGTGGTCGGCAAAGATTACGTCATATAAAATGCAGCCAGCAGCCCGTAATACACAGCGAAGGGGAATGTGGTAGAGAAGGATATCCAGATTGCTTAACGTTGAATGAACAAGTGTTGGCTAAGGGGATGGAAATCATGGCTTACCCCTCCGCCCTGCTTGTATATTAAGGGACTAATTAGCGAGTTACGAAATGATGACCACTGGTTTTAAAGATGGTTCCAAATCACCGAATCAAGCCTTCATTTACGCCAGTAGTTTCTGATGCCAAACCTGGATCTTCAAAGAACCTCCGCGCGCTAATCCCGTCATTAGTCGTACCAAATTCTGGTTTGGGAATGTCGACAAGAAGTCTCATTTCTTTACGTAAGCGATCTTGTTTTCTTTTCTTTCATTCATTTTCGTGACCCTTTCTGAGTAAAAACTTAACACTTGCTTTACAATTTCTGCTGCATCAGGCCTGTATGTTGATCTCAAATCCATTTCTGCGACAAGAGCAATCTCATCAACCGAGTGTGTTTCCAGCAGAGGCTTCAGCTTCCTTTTGTGACTTTTCTCAGCACATTCATGAAACGGCTTTTATGGACGATTTTTGTTTCTTCGTTTCTAGACACAGTGTATTTAAAAAAAAAAGTCATTTTAACACTTAACCAATCCTTGTATTTCCTTAAGAAAATTTTTTAATACATAGAGGCAATTAGACCGTTGCTCTTTAAGTTTCATTCAGAATTCAGCACTTTTTTCTGCACTAATTTACTATCACGTCCCTCAGAATCTCCTAAACCATTTTAATTAACACATACTCAAACACACAGGCTAATCTTCTTAAAATAATATTTTCTTTTCACGAAATGTCAACTAGTTCTCTTCTCGGAATTCCGTACACCATCACTAAAATATAAATAAAAGGAGAAGGTGGTTGAAGTTGGTTATAAAACCTTTATAATTACATACCTAAATGACTAATGTAAATGCTGAACCTGCTCTGACAATGGCCTTTTGTGGCCTTTGCTTTTGCGGGCCTGCTACAGCAAATAAAATTTTAAAAATTTTCATGGAACACTTCTCTGTGTATTAATGAGTATTATAACTAAATAACACAATGTTGAAGTTCGAAAATGCACTAAAAATGTAGGGAAATACCTATAGTTTTATTCATCGAAACTCGAAGAGGATTGGCAATATATTATATCTTCACACATCGATGTTCCGAAGGTAACTTGCCGGGCGATGCTAACGAGAATAGAATGTCTGTGCTTAACACTTGACTTGTACCTGCTCCTGCGCAGACCACAATAATTTTTATGGAAAACTGAATACGAATCGTAGATACACGACTATTTAGGATTATAGAACTGCAATATTTATATTGTTTTGAAGCTCAAACTTTTACACCTTTTGTCCAGTCAGATTTGAGTTTGGAACCACTGTGCCTCGCCGGTGGCTAACATGGAAGTTTAGGTTATGGTTGGTAATGTGATGTGTACGTATATTTCAGTTGAAGTTTAATCATGGTTTTGTAATAAAAATTACCTGTCCTTACATCTAAATAAAACGTCATGAGATTCGTTCTAAAATCCTTACTCAGCTAAAAGCATGAAGTATTGGGAGGAGAATGTAGGAGAGGCCAGCGAACTTAAAGGGCACAGATCATACAAGGGGTAAGATCGAGCGAGTGAAACAGATCCGCTTCTTCAAAGCAGACTTCCGTTCTTGTCACGCTCGGCAAACTTGAACCGAACATAGAGCTTGAAATGCACGACACTAGTCTCGGATCAATTTGCCGCTAATTTCAGACTCTAGAGAATTTTAGACAATGACAATTTTTCCTAAATAAAAGAAAGAAAAATTTGGATTACAATGCGTGAACGAGCTGTCAGTAATTTTTTTTAACAAAAACTAATTTTTACACAAGAAGCCTTTCAGATGTCTAACTCTATCCCAAAATTCATTGACCTAAGTATACTCATTCTGGAGTAATTAATTTTCTCCTAAAAAAATATAATTTTTCAATAACTTTTCATAACAGAAAAACTGTTACATAATTCACAGTTTGAAACATAGAGAGATTGAGTTAACAGTAAAAAAAAACTTAATTTTTCACAGGCATTTGGTCTCTTATAAATATCAGGGGGTTTCACGTAAGTATAAGGACAGAAGTGAAATATCACTTTTGAAGGGGTATCATAAAACGTTTGGTAGAAACTGTAAATGTAGAAGTAAGAAGTGTAATAAAAATGCGTCTATATAAAACGTACTGGAGCTAAGAATGAAAATAAGAGAAAAGAAAAATGGAAAAGGCTTTAAACATAAACCACTATTATACAGTCACTTAAAACGGGACACAGTATTTTATATGACAAATAATTTGTACTTCTATATTAAACACGATGGTGGTAAATAATTAGGGGAGAGTTGGGTAGTATCGGACATCGGGTAATATCGGACAGTGGGTTTGTTTCATCTACAGCCAGATGATAGTACCTGAATGACATGGTTACGTTTCTGTGATGTCGTATACAGAAACGTAACCATGTTACTCAGGTACTACCATCTGGTGGTAGATGAAACAAACGCACTGTCCGATATTATCCGATGTCCGATACTACCAAACTCTCCCCTATTCAGTTTTAGAGTAGGATAATATTTTAATAAAATATTTCGACTTAATGTGTTATAATATGTAAGAACCTAATAGCATATAGAGACGTATAAATAGAGATACTATATGGAAGTGAATACAAGTAGGTATACTGTTACCTTCCGTAATTGTACGTGTACAACGGATCCTCTTCTCCAGTGGTCGCTTTTCGTTCACTGGGCGTCTCGTAAATTGTCCCATTGAAGTAAGTAACAAGAAGTACGCCCAGTTCATATGACAAATACTTCTCCTAGGAGAAATAAATGAATTTAATTCAAATTATGAATGTTAGTAATATAACAGTACAATAACAGTATTGTTGGACACTGACATAGTTGAGGCAGTATTGCGTGTTCCTGCTGATCAGGAGATTCGTTCGGGTCTGCGTTCGATTTCTGCTTGGCTGATGACCTGTACCCTTGGCGGAGATTAATAGAAATTTTGGAGAATACAATTTTATTATATTGGAATTGAAGTATTAAATCAGTATGAATATTACTTTCCAATTAATTAACATTAAACGTTCGTTGGATTCCGGTAAAGTTGAGGTATAGCCAGCGAATAGGGATTATAAAGAATGGACACTGAGCGAATTTTCCTGTGTTTTGTTTCTCTGTGCGCCAGCATTTAGTTCCACTTTCAAGCGCTAGAAGTTAGTGTAATCGAGCATTCGCTAAGATAATAATTGAATATAGAGTTGAGACACAGGATCCAAACATCGCCTACCTTATTGCATAATCCAGTAACGTTTTGCTTCAAATAAATTCAAGCTAACAGCTTTTCCTTATTTCTCAGTGGCAAACTAGTTGTAATAATATATATTTTTTATATTTCAGATATAATAAATTATATTATAAAATAGTATAATACATTATAAAATTAAGTATCTAATTCGTTTAATATTTGTATATAATATAATATAGGTATATGGTTTCACTTCTCATAAGAGTTTTGTTTTTCTATTTTCAGTGCTATCAAATCATTATATATTTTAATTGTTGTTGGGGTCAACGTCTCAACTCTCATTATAAAGGAACTCTAGAGTCTAGACGTGACAGTTAATGACGGATTTATTCTTTTAAGGATCCAATTTATTTTAGTTGAGTACATAATGTACCTAGATGTATTAATTATATGTGTTATATTTCCGCTGTGTCAACTGCTAGCTGGTGTGATGTCAGCGCCAACTCTAGGGAGAAAGCAGAATCTCACGCTTTAGCTAGCTTGAAGGTCATTAAAATCAGTCCGGCTACATCAAAGGTACCGGCGCGAAGTGTCCATTCTTTATAATCCCTATTCTCTGGTATGGCCAACAGACAATAATGTTGGACTGAGACTGTATTTAACACACATTCATTAAAAAAAAACTAAAAAAACTTGCAGCCCTCAAATTAACACTTTCAAATTATTAGTGAAATGTTGAATTCTCCGTCTTTTGAGTTCACTAATATAATCAAAACACAGAATACCTTGTAATGTAGCCTACTTGGATACATAATAAATTCAAGTGAAAAAGAAATCCGAAAAACTCAGAATATGAAATTCGTTACAAAACGACGCAATAGTGATAATTCACGAATGTGGTCATATTTCGCTATTAGAACTCTATTTCACGTAATCTTAATCTTACGATGTTTGGTGACGTATATACGTCCGTTGATGTGACATATTAATGAATTTAATACTATTATAGTCACAATCATGCCATGGTATGAAAAAAAAATTTCACAACCTCAAGCGGGAATCGAACCTGCGACTTCATGTACTCCGGTCAGGCGCTCTACTACTGAGCTATACCATGGCGCGATTGTGACTATAATAGTATTTAAATTCATTAATATGTCACATCAACGGACGTATATACGTCACCAAACATCGTAAGATGAAGATTACATTTGTAAAGTTTCTTCACACCCATAAGCAGTGCTGACTAGATCAGACGCTATGGACAGTACTCTATAACAGAGTCGCCAGTATGAAAGGATAAATTCCAAGCCTTTGGCGTGAGACGAAATCGATAGCTCAGTGGTAGAGCGCCTGACCGGAGTATAGAAATTCGCAGGTTCGATTCCCGCTCGAGGTTGTGAAAGCTTTCTTTCATACACTCATACCATGGCATGATTGTGACTATAATAGTATTTAAATTCATCTATTTCACGATTTGTCGCGATTCTTTTATCCGCATATTACTAATCAGAATCACTTAATTCGTAAAGATTAGTAAAAATCTATTTATATCTATTATGTCGTGATTTTTGCGATCTCTATAAATACACGGCCCTGGATATATGGATCATATGCGAAGAAAAAGAGGAAGGTAGATAATAGGAAAGATTAGAGAATGCTGGATTTGCAGTGAAAACCAGCCATTGCACAGAAATCTATCAATGAATGAATCTCTGTATGTTGTCTACCACAACTCTTCACGTGTCCGTCGGGCAAGGAAGATTGTTATAACTACCGTGACATTTATGGAAAATTCAGGAGTCGTTTATAATCCACTACCACACAAGCTTACGGCCGCTGTAGCAAACGAAATCTGCTAGCAGTGAAGTAAATAGTACAGAGTAAAGTGTGTTTCAGAAATATGCTTGCGTTTTCCATAGAAGCGAGAGCCTATATTATTGAAGCTTATTTCCAGGGGCAGGTATTTATGGAGATTAATTTTATCATTTGTGTTTTTTTAATATTGGTGTCGGCGGAGATTATTGGAGATTGATTTGTACTCTTGTTGGATATTAATGGAAATTTTGGAAAGTACAACTATTTTGAAATTGGAGTATTAACTCATTATGAATATTACTTTCCAAATAATTAACATTAAAGATTCATTGGATTCTGGTAAAGGTACGGTATGGCCAATAGACAATATTTGTTGGATTGGGACTGTATTTAACACACATTCATTAAAAACGAAAAAAAAAACTTGCAGCACTCAAATAATACTTCAAATTATTAGAGAAATATTGAATTCTCCGTCTTTTGAGTTCACTAATGTAATTAGAACAACTGGAATACCATGTAATGTAGCCTACTTGAATGGGCAACAAATTCAAATGAAAAAAATGTCCGAAAAAAAGAACTTAGAATATGAAATTCGCTATAAAACGACACAATAATAATAATTCGCGAATGTTGTTCATATTTCGCTATTAGAACTCTATTTCGCGATTTGTCGTGATTGTTTTATCCGCATATTATTAATCAGAATCACTTAATTCGTAAAGATTAGTAAAAATCTATTATATATCTATTATGTCGTGATTTTCGCGATCTCCGTAAATACCCTCCCCTGCTTATTTCGCACAGGTACGGTGTGTAGCATGACTGAATAACTTTATTTGTGTGGACTGTGCAGAAGTGAAGATTAGAGTTACCGAAAGTACGGTAATATGCTGAATAAAGTAGCCATTTATAATGAATAAAACCGCCTGAGGAGTTGAGTTTGTGGAAAAAAATGTTACTACTCTACTGTATTTTGGTAAAATACCGTAAAAGTAATGATCAAACTGAAAATCCTAATATCGTATTTCCCTGTAACATAAATGGATACACTACTTTTCTCTCCTCCTATAACTAGTAAAATGATTTGTTTACATATTGCACTAGTAACACCAAACTCCTGTAATGGAACGGGGTAACTGTTTCCGAGTATAGCCAGGTTAATGTTAAAAATGTTGGTAAAAATAAAGTGATGTCCCTGTACAAATATTGAGACAAAACGCGAGAAACGCCCGCCACGGAGGACGATCGATTCTGCGCCATGCAACCACATTCAATACATGTCGAGACGGAGATAACGAAATTAAAATTGTGGAATGTCACTGGAATGACGAGAATTGTATGGGAGAAATCCGAGAGAAGCCCTCAGGACCTTGGGCTCGCCTATCACACATACAACTCCGCCATCACCGATATTTGAACTCGGACTTGTGGGCGTTGTTAACCAGCGCTGCCACCGGCGTAGCTCAGTCGACCAAGGCACTTTTCTGCCGCTCCGGAGTTGCGCTCGAGTGCGGGTTCGATTCTCGCTTGGGCTGATTACCTGTTGGATTTTTTCCGAGGTTTTCCCAAACCGTAAGGCGAATGTCAGAAACACTCTAATATTCAATCAACAGATAGGTTCAGGAAGATTTGAAACCCCGAAGGATTTTGAACATCTTGGGTCAGTAATAGCCAATGATAAAAAAGAATGGACAGATATACAAACACGCATGACGAAGGGAAATCAAACATACTTTGCATTATTGGCTATCCTGAAATCAAGATTTGTAGGCCTACATAGACTAAGAAAACTAAATTTCGAATCTATAAAACAATGATTAGAACGGTACTCTGTTATGGATGTGAAACTTGGGTAATGAATAATAAGATAGAATCAGCCTTAGGTGCATTTGAAAGAAAGATATTGAGGTGGATAGTTGGATCAGTTAATGAAAATGGACAATGGAGGATAAGGTATAACCACAGTCTACTATATACAGTCACGAAACTTGAGTTTTGAGGGTGCTAGAAACAATAGACTGTGACGGTACTATTTTGCATTGCCTGTAATGAGGCGATATTAGCGATCCTAGTGGTGAGCAACTATCTAATGTTTGCATTTATTTACTACGTATTGAGCTTCGCGACTGTATATACTAGACTGTGGTATAACCAGGACGTAATGGAACAATATCGAGATATGGATGTAGTGACACACATCAAACTCCGAAGATTGGAATGGGCTGGGCATATCAACAGAATGGAGAACTAGAGGATACCTAGGAAATTAATGGAGGGAAGGATATATGGTAGGCAAAAGACCGATAGGCAGACCGAAGGATAGATGGGCCGATGCAGTTAGAGAGGATGCTAGACAAGTTTTGGGAGTAATGGCATGTAAGAGAACATCACTGGACAGATCTGATTGGAAGAGGAGAATAGAGGAGGTCAAGGCCCGATTTGGGCTGTAATACCATAGAAGAAGAAGAAGAAGAATGTCAGGTAATCTATGGCGAATTCTCGGGCTCATCTCGCCAAATACCATCTCGCTATCACCAGACTCTTCGATGTTTAATAACCTAGTAGTTGATACAGCGTCGTTAAATAACCAACTATAAAGAAACAGCGCTCTGGCAACTGAGATACCAAGGCTGCTGTAATTTTAAATTACTCCAATCCAATTCTTATCATCACAAAGTAATTTCTGTTATTTTCTGCTATTACTCTGTAAGTGCAACTTATATGCAAAAATAGTTAGCCTACTTACTTGTTCGGGCACACCCCTTGACACAAGGAACACGAAAGCAGCCACCGAATCCTGAAGCGAAGCCTCATTCATTGTTATTAACGGAATGCCGATGTATGGTTGCAATTCACCAGTAGGTATTTCTTCTAGGGTCACAGACTTTGTTACTGCATTCATTAGTGTCTGAAAATATATTCAAGCATGGAATAGTTATTTACTCCAAAAAGTGGATAATCTTGATAATTATGGCATGAGTGAATGTTTGTCGCACGAACAATAGTTCGTGCGACAATTTTCACAAGTGTCGTAATAGGTTTATCCACGAGTTGGGTACAACACTTTATGGCAACTTAGCATTATAAATTGTAGGAAAGAAATTGCGAAAGAAATTCAATTCGGGATCACATAGCTGTGAAAAATTGTCTTCATATGTTCGTATAGATTAGTTGCGCCTGGTATTCCCATTGAGTAAAGTGTAATGGATGACCTTGCAGGTTATGTTACAATGGCTCCTTTATTTTGTTAATATAGGTTCTCCGAATCACAGAACTGTTTTATGTGATATTACAAAAGTGATACAAAATTATTACAGATTTGAAATAATTTATACATTAACTTCTGTCCTGCATTTCATTTCTTGTTACACGGCGCGTAGAAGATAGTCAGACGAGCTGCATGCATCCCGATACAAGCGTTCCGGTATTGCGTCATAAATCGAATACTTCATTGTTTTTATAAGCACGTGTGCCATAATAAGGCGATTATGAACGATATTCGATGTAGTAACAGCCGGTTTACAATGCTAGGGAGGAATAAATGTATTGTGTGATGTTAAATTCATACTAAAATATGTGACATGAATGTTGTTATTCTCTCTCATGTGATATTATTATTATTATTATTATTATTATTATTATTATTATTAAATAGCAATTGTACCTGAATAGAGGACTCACGGTGCGGTTGGAAACGTGTCTGTCTTACGTGTGATAAGTAAATTTGAAAACTTTATTTATGCTCGACCATGCCGAAATGTAGTAATTATACACCTGGTAGCAGTCCTTTAATGCATGTCATTAAAGTACACATATTCATTAAAGTTCAGGTTTTCGATTATTCTCGGATATGCAATCGAAAGACAACTATCGAAATGTCACGGAGGCTGGAAATCCAATACTGTCGCAGAAGGTTATGTTCTGTTACTATAATAATTAGCGTTAATTGTAAATAATATTCAAATAAATTCAAGTTGTCATCTAGTTTTTCAATGTCGAATTCAATTTCAAGGTTATATCAAGACTAATGTTTATCTTACTATTATCAAGGTCGTCGATATTCGTTTCCCGGAAAAAATCAATACTTTCGCGTATGCGCACATCTCACAATTCATGAGGTAGGCTATTGCACTCACTCACATAACAATAACATGAATACTTACGAATAATTTCAAGTTAGGAATATGGTCGAGCATAAAAAGTCGTATGAAACTTGCCTATAATGTTAATTAAGACGCTCGTATGAAAATTATGAAACGAGCTTGCGCTCGTTTCATAAACATCCTCGCGTCTTAATTACGATCATTATAGGCTCGTTGCATAATGCACTATTAGACAATGCAATTTGTTAAAGAACCGTGATACAGGATCGTTGTATTACTACTAATTGTTAATCTACTAATGAAATTTATCTAGATCTTTGTATAATATTTGTAGATATAAGATATTTAACTCGTAACTACTGTGGTAGTGGTCAGTTTGACACCAGAGGAAATTTTTTCTCTTCCTACTCCTTTGCTTTTAACAGTACGTGCCTCTGCTTTTTAGTAACTTACCTTCAAATTTTATAGCTATTGTTATAACGGTATAATCGTCAGTTCTGTTTCAGCAGTTCCTACTTAATTTTTCATATGAGTGGTCGTGCTGACCACCACGACAGTGTTTATGTTACTTGTGTTGAATATATTCTGGTTGTCTAGCCATTCTGCAGATAATATACGGTTAGTCATTGTTTTAAAGCTAATCACAGTGATAAAAATTAATAATAGAACAAACGTAAGTGCAGATCATCCCAATCTGGATCAATTTGTTAAAAATGTATTTGATGATGCTGTTAGTGAGAATTCAGACCAAGGATTGGACTATAAAGTGAACATTTCTCTGATATTGAGCAAGAACAGTGATGATGAACTTAATAGTATTTCCATGAGTTCTTCAGGAAAATATTTTGTTGCAAAAGTAAATTCAGATGGTCAAACGAACCTTCTGCAGTGCGTGTTCGTACTCCAGTTCAAAATATTTTGGAAATAAAACTACCTGGTCTGATTGGAAGAGCGAGGACTGTTGCGTTCAGATTTTGGAATTGCATTTTTAGTGAATTTGCTTTTGGGAACAAATGAAAAATTTGTTAGTGTCGAACAAAGATATTCTAATGACAAACAGTATCTTGTGAAGGAAATGGACATGCCAGAATTGAAAGCTACTTTAGGTCTTCTGTACTTCAGCATCTGGGCATCTGAATCTGGGCATGAAGATTTACAAAGCTTATTTTCTAATAAGGAACCGGTAGGGACATCTTCAGAGACGTCTATTCATTTTCTCTTGCTTGACATTTGATGGCCATACCACAAGTGAAGATGGACAAACAGGTGACCCACTGGCTCCCATTCCTTATCATTTTTAATGAAATGGTGAAAAATTCACAAAAATTTTACTATTGCCAGTTGCTGTTGCATTGATGAAATGCTAGTTGAATTTCGAGGACGCTGCAGATCCAAAGGTTACTTCCCCCCAAATAAAACAGCTAAGTATGGGTTTAAAGTGATGATATTGACAGATGCTCGTAATGGTTACTTGTACAATGCCTTTATCTACGCTGGAAAAGGAAGTAATGGCGTAAGTTCGAATGAGAATGAAATAGAACTTTCTCTTCCAACTCACAAGTAAACGTTCTGATGGGGGCAGATAAAAAAGTTATTTTTTTCTTCCACCATGTTAATAATGTCAAAAGAAGTGCTTTTACAAATTTTGGCCACTCGACCGCAATTACAAGGCCGTCCAGAAAGTGATTTTCTCTGGAGCCGTTTATAGAAAAAAGCACAATTGCATAGAAATATTTATTGAAAAAGATACACCAATTGTTGCGCTATTTGTGAACATATCCTCCATAAGACATTTTTCATAACATGGGATCAATTTTTCTGTCGAAGTCAGCCACATAGATCGGAACCAATGTTTGACTGCGTCTGCACCTCTCTCTGTCGATCCCATGATATGAGAAATGTTTCAATTCCGTTGGAAAATATGTTGAAAAATAGCTCAATAATTGACGTTTGAGATGGACAGGGTATGTAGCACGTATGGGCGAATCCAGAAATGTATATAGAGTGTTAGTTGGGAGGCCGAAGGGAAAAAGACCTTTGGGGAGGCCGAGACGTAAATGGGAAGATAATATTAAAATGGATTTGAGGGAGGTGTGATATGATGATAGAGACTGGATTAATCTTGCTCAGGACAGGGACCAATGGCGGGCTTATGTGAGGGCGGCAATGAACCTCCGGGTTCCTTAAAAGCCAGTAAGTAAGTAAGTAAGTAAGTTCCAATAAATTTGTGCAATGAAATTGTGTTTTTCTTTGTTAACGGCCCCTGGCGAACTTATTTTTTACGGCCCTTGTAATTGCGATCGAGTGGCCAAAATTTGTAAAAGCACTTCTTTTGACATTATTAACACGGTGGAAGAAAAAAAAATATTTTTTTTTTTTTGTCCCCATCAGAACGTTTGCTTTTCAGTCAATTCTCAGACTCATTCCACCAGTTGCCAAGTCTAATAGAAAAGTCACTGCGGATAACTGGTTCACATCAACTGAACTCACATATGTAATTAACAAATTAATGTTTCAACTAGTTTGTGAATTTTGAGTGAATTTTGCAACAACATTAAATTCTAAGGTATTTCTTTATTTCTAGTGAACTTTGATATATTTGTTCATATTTCTTGTAAAATATAAAGTTTTTATGCAAATTACGTATAAATATCATTCTTAAAGTTATAATTAATCATTTAAACTGTTGTACACTTATTTCACTTAATATCGCTGTTGCGAAAAGGATTAAATTCAAAGTGGTCTTCCTGACTACCACCACAGTATGTAGGCCTATGTGACAAAATCTCACCATAGTAGTTACTGGTTAATGTTACAAATCTTTGTACTCCATTAGTCCGAACAGAGATCAAGAACTCCGATTGCATTAGAATTCGTGGAACACCTTATATTTTAGTTACATTAAGTTACAGTAAATGTATGCATTTATGGCTTAATTTAAATAGGAATTCTTAAGCGAACTATTGTAATACTACAGCTCGACCAAGTTAAGTCTGCGAGCCGAGAGGGGAAGTTGCAGGCAGTTCTGTAGTGAAAGGAGGCGGTCACGAGAGGAGACCAGTACAGTCTCATATGACAGCAAAGTTTTCCTACTGCGCTTCAGTTCATAGAGCGATAACAATTTAAGACGCTTTGAAATAGACTGTACTCCTACTTCTGCTTGACAGTGAGGTTTGGCATTCTGATTGGCAAGCGTGGAGAAAGTTGCATGGGGGGGGAGGGTGGGAGACAGCGTAACTGTTGCCTTTATCTGAAGACAAGGACAAAAAGTGCGTGCGCTCCGTAATGTATTTTAAACGATGTGCACACGTTGAAATCTGAGCGTCAAGTGACCTATGTGGCAACTGTGTTTTGCCTCTACATTCCATCCCGATATCCCCACTCGCAGACTTGACTTGGGCAAGCTGTACTCTATGTGCTCGTGTCATATTTGAAGGGTTCAGAACCATAGTGGGCCAAGCGCCATTTACTAAAACCGTAGAAAACAAGGGTTAAAATGAAGTTACTACCATAATTCAATGGAAACAGATAGCAAGTAATATAAAGTATAAACATTCAAACTAAATGATATGTCAGTCTTCATTAAACTATGGCATTCACTTAACTTTAACCCTTGCTTTCTCTGTTTTTAATAAATGGCGCTTGGCCCACTATGACTCTGAACCCTTCATTTGTTATATCCGTTAATTCTGTTCTATATTTAAATCTGAGTTATTTTACGTAAAACCAGAGTCACTGTACTGAATATAAATAAGGAGAAGAGTAGGCCTATCTAACGCATATAGTAATACTAACCTCGACCAAGGATGCGAAGAATCCAGAACCCAGGTCTTCTACGTTTTCTTCATATTTACTTATCTCGCCAATGTCGACCAACAAGCGCAACGTGTAGTCAATCAATGCAGGGTTCCTCTGCCATTTCTCATTTGACTCATGTGCACCTAAACAAAAGAGTAGTTACATTTTGCATAGTGAATCTAATTACCTATACATTACCGTATTTTTCTCGAATACCCCGCGCACTTTTTTTCCGAAATATACAAGGAAAAAGTACGGGTGCGAGGCTTATTCGAAACGAAGTTGGCACATTGCACGATTTCTTCCCGCGCAACTCCTAAGGTGGTAGCACGTGAAATTAACTTCCCGCGCGGGTATTTCAATTGTTAAATCCTAGTAGTTTATACAGCGTCGTTAAATTACGAACTAATGGCGAAGTGTATCAACATCGGTTAAAAACGCAGTAATCGTAGATTATGAAACGACGGTTAAACAGTAACAGTAGTTAAAATGTAATTTGTGTGCACCATTCATAATCACCGATTACTTAAACTTGGCTAGCTGATACCTCATTTAACCAGAGTAGAGTCTATGATGGTACACTGTTTCTACAAAATGACTAAAGGAAAGCATCCATACGGCTGCAAAGATAATAGTCAACGTCTAAAAATGACTGCGCTCACTCCGTTCTACATCGAAATGAACGTGTCCTACATTTTCGCTTTGCATTTGTTTGCCTTTGGGCTCTGTTATACTTGCGAGTTGCATTTCCTTGCTGTTAGGTTAAAATCGTACAAAATAGAAAATTGAATGCAAAAATGATTATATCCCATTGTGTGGTTGAAGTATCGCTAGACTTAATGACTAGAATTTAAATATATTATATAAACAGATGGAATATCTGTAAAAGAAAAGGACGCAGAAGATTAATAGGAATGTGTATACGATCCAGGATCCCATTTACACGAGGGAACTGTTCATTATCCTATGATCCATCCATAACCTCTCGTTGTTCAGCCAGTGACATAGAGAAAGAGATATTAGAGTATTGCCTCTTAAAATACAGAAAATAACAGTTACATAGAGTCGTAATATAAGCAGCCGAACCATAGGAGAAATATGACTTTTTGTGTTATTTCAAGTGGTCCATTTGTAGATTTTGATAAACGAAATCCCTCCTGAAATTTTCTGTCACTTAATTCCTCCTAAGAATTCTCTCTTTCCACTAAAGAACCTTCACGCTCACGCTCTATCAAGTAATTCAAGTACTGTATTATAATAATAATCGTCTTCGAAATAAACATCTGTGGCTCTGCTGCCATTTTGCTTTATTTGCTCTACTAATCACTGGTTATCTCCTTTAACCGCTTGAATATGGCCGGTTAGAGATTACTGTGGTTAACCTCCTATTTAAGTCGTAACCGAGGTCGAGCCACTGTAAAAATGCTTAACCAGAGGTTAGGTGACAATTTTAACCGGTGTTTACACTAACCGACGTTGATACACGTGGGCATAAAAATAATAAAAAATTAAAAAAAAAAACATTGTTAAATGACGTTTAGATTAGCAATATTTATGTCACAATCTAATTCCAGTGCGATAAGTGTATAGTTTTGAGTCTTATATTTTCATTCCTAAAAATGAATAGCACTAAATGTATGAGAGTGAGATTCTTTAATTGCAGCGAAGTACTTAAAGTTATCAGAGGTGTGGATCAACATGGAAACCGTGATGTATTACTATGCCCACGTGCATCAACGTCGGTTAGTGTAATCACCGGTTAAATTTGTCACCTAACCGCTGGTTAAGCACTTTTACAGTGGATCGACCTCGGTTACGACTTAAATAGGAGGTTAACCACAGTAATCTCTAACCGGTCATATTCGAGCGGTTAAAAGAGATAACCAGTTGTTAGTAGAGCAAGTAAAGCAAAATGGCGGCCAGAGCCACAGATGTTTATTTCGAAGACAATATTATTATCGCACAGTAGCCTACTTTAATTTCTTGGATAGAGCATGAATGTGAAGTTTCTTTAGTGGAAAGAGAGAATTCTTACGAGAAATTAGGTGACAGAAAATTTCAGGAGGTATTTCGTTTATCAAAATGTACAAATGGATCACTTGAAATAACACAAAAAGTCATATTTCTCCTATGGATCGGTTGCTTATATTACGATTCTATGTAACTGTTATTTTCTGTACTAAAAGGGGGAATACTCGAATATCTCTTTCTCCATGTCACTGGCTGAACAAAGAGAGGTTATGGATGGATCTTGGGATAATGAACAGTTCCCTCGTGTAAATGTGGTCCTGGATCGTATACACATTCCTACTAATCTTCTACATCCTTTTCCTTTACAGATATTCCATCTTTTTATATATATTATATTTAAATCTAGTTATTGAGTCTATCGATACTTCAACCTCACATTGGGATATAATCATTTTTGCATTCAATTTTCTATTTTGTACGATTTTAACCTAACAGCACTGAAAAGCAAAGAAATGCAACTCGCAAATATAACAGCGCCCAAAGGCAAACAAATGCAAAACGAAAATTTAGGACACGTTCATTTCGATGTAGAACGGAGTGAGCGCAGCCGTTTTTAGACGTTGACTATTATCTTTGTAGCGGTATGGATGCTTTCCTTTAGTAATTTTGTAGAAACAGTGTACTATCATAGACATTACTCTGGTTAAATGAGGTGTCAGCTAGCCATGTTTAAGTAATCGGTAATTGTGAATGGTGCACAGAAATTACATTTTAACCACTGTTACTGTTTAACCGTCGTTTCGTAATCTATGATTACTGCGTTTTTAACCGATGTTGATACACTTCGCCACTAATGTTACAGAGTATCGTGTAAGCGGCTGATTAAGCAAAACAACTGACATGCCTGCAGTGCGTGGGCTTGAAATGCGTCCTGTTCCAGAGTAATGTTTATTTATTTGCTGTTAACTGAACTGTATTTAGGCTATGTATAATTGCTTGTAATTTGTCGTGAACACATTTCCTGAAATCTTTATTTTGACTATTACGCTTTTACTACGTTATAGGCCTACTACTTATGACCAATAAAACGGCACGAAAGGATGTCTTTCAACCAAGCATGGCTCCTTATCGCACAATTTTATCGCTTCCCTAGCATTTGTTTGTTTTTATCACTACCCTAGAATTTGTTTCTTTGTTTGCCAACATTTCAAGCTGAAAATTCTTTACGGTACCGGTACTATAAAACATGCTTTTCGATCGTAATTTATTTCCCACATAGATAGTCGACTGAAAATGGCGGTTCCTTTCAAACATTTTGGTGAAGCTAACATTAGTGAAATATAATTTTAATAAGTGAATTAATATCTATTTTATTGTATTAGAGTACCTCATTTCTTCTAATCTTAATATATTTTCTTCTGTTTTTATCACTCCTACCATTTGTTCCTTTGTTTCCCAACATTTCCAACTGCATATTCTTTACGATACTATAAAACATGCTTTGCGATCGTCATTTGTTTGCAGCATAGACAGTCAACTGGAAATGGCGGCTCCGTTCAAACGTTTTGATGAAGCTAACATTAGTGAAATAGAATTTCAGTAAGTCAATTAATATGTTATTGTATTAGAGTACTTTATTTCTTCTGATTTTATATACCTTCTTCTAATCGTGTAATAGTCAATTAAATTGATAAATCGCAATATAGCGAATGCCAGTAGGGGAAGTAATCCCCACCCACATGAAATGTGCATTCGACACAACACTCGCCTATCACGTAGAGTGTCTGATGAGCTAGTAGGGGAAAAGTGGAAGGGGTCGTGGGCGGAGCTTCTACGTTCGCTATATTGCGATTTCCCCAATTAAATCCCACTCGAGTTTTGATTTTCTCTAGATAAATCAAAACCTCTAGTGTGATTACTGTTGATATGTTTTTCTGCGGGGAGGGGCTATCAAAAGTAGGGTACGCGGCAGATTCGAGGGCGCGGAGTATTAGAGAAAATATGATATATTTTACATTGTATATTTTACATTGTTAAGCACTGTGAGATAATGTGATCATTAGACGATGTAGGTAGTAATTTTTACTACGTTTGAAATTAACAAACACGCTGATTTGTCATTATGATTCATTGTTACAATTTTCCATATTTTAAGCCATTGCGATAATGGAGTCGTTAAGAATAATTTGTTGTTTACGAGTATGAGCTGATATTTGGTTTGTAAAAAAATTCCAACTTGAAATATTTACTAAGAGTTAAAGATGGTAATCCGAATTCTTGTTTGAGAAAATCAAATTCTCCGTCACAAATAATTATGCAGCTGAACCTTAATTCTATAATTTTCGGGGCGAATAGTTGGGTTGTCATTAGAGGCGTAATGACAGGAATTTTGATCTAATAAAATCTCGTTCCTTTGATTTTGGTTATGAATATATTATGTACATTTCTTAAAGCTAATAATTAAATGATCATTAAATGTATTAGTCTATATCTAAGTTATGTCGTGAAATTCCTGCTGTGTGTGCCTACAGATAGTGATATTCACCACCTTAATAGTGCGATCAGTTATGTTTTCCCCCGTGGTGTTTTTCTTATGAACGAAAGCACGTCCACCGCTGTGGAGTAAAGACTGGTTCACAATAAACAGGGAACAGAAACAACAACGAGAACGGAAATAATGTTAAAATACATGCATTTAAATATGAGCATTCACAATAGTTAATTGTGAATGCTCACATTTAAATGCATTTATTTTAAAAATATTATCGTTCTCGTTCTCGTTTCCCTTCCAGGTTTATTGTGAACCAGCCTTAATGGTCAGCACGTCTGGGTATGAAACGAGCGGGCCCGGATTCAAATCCTTGTTGGGACAAATTAATTGATTGACGTTTTTCCGAGGTTTTCTCTCAATCAACTGAAGCAGAATTGCTGGGTAATTTTCGACGTTGGACCTCGGACACTTCTCGTCATCATTAATTCACATATAATCATCATCATCATCCATACAATATCCCGGGCCAAGTTCACGGTGCGACGTGATATACTTGTACAAGAGCGCGGCCGTTCGGCTACTCAGTCATTAACAAGTATAAGAGTTGTAAGCACAATAAGTTTGAGGCTGCAGTGTAAGCCTTCGGGTCCCTCCTCCGTACACCCTCCACTGTTCTCTAAGCAAACTGTTTTCTTTCACGCATTCTTCTGTGTAACCCACCCCGCAGATTTGCCATTCCTTTGTAACTAAACTACCTGGTCGCAAGACTAACAAGAAGCTAGCTTTCACATTGAAAACAGTTTAGTTTCCGAGTTATCCCTTTCGTGAGTTGTGTTCAGTTGAAGTGTTAGGTGCATTGTGGCTGATATAATAAATAATGAGTGAAATAACAGTTCCTAACACTAATGTACTTGAATTTTTGAGGACAATTCCATTATCAAGACTGACTTACGAACAAAAGTGTGATTTAAAAGCAAACGACCGACTCCTTTGCTGTCAATAAAGGACACAACCAAAAGACAGATGCGTACTTTTCAGCCATCATGGTACACGAGATACAAGTGGCTTACAGGGTGTGTGGTGAAGAACAAAATATATTGTTATGTGTGTATTATGATGGGGAAACATAATTCTGAATGGTGTACTGAGGGGGTTTCTGATTTGAGCAATTTCATAAAGAAAGCCGAGAAACATCAATCATCGAAACAACACTTACTACACAGCGAGTCGTTTCATCTCCTAGGATCAAGTCGCATAGAGCATGCTCTTTCAGAATCTGCCCGCCTTCAAACAATGAAACACAATGAAGAAGTTTCGTCCAATAGACGTATTTTAGCACGACTTATTCAGGCAACAATATTTCTGTCAAAACAAGAACTTGCATTCCGGGGTCATAGAGAAAATGAAAGTAGTGGCAACAGAGGGAATTATTTGGAATTATTGGACATACATACTTGCTCAAAATGCCATGTATGGTGGGTCCCTATCACCACGGCATGGCGCGTCCTCAGGTTGCGGATAGAGGAGACGGCCTCCAGATATGGAGGGTAGCTGCGAATATATTGAATAAGCAGTCGTGGACAGCCGATAAGGGGTGGTCCTCCAGCTTGGGGGTTGGGCGAAGGGCTAACAACCCATCACCGTAAAAAACAGCTTGTTACGAATTCCTACAGTAAGCCTCGGAATAGGACTGATTCTCTGGCACGACCACAGCAAAGGAATAAGGTTTTGAGATTTGGCACTTGGAACGTAACTAGTCTTTATAGAACAGGAGAGGTAACATTAGTAGCAAAAGAACTAGCTAGATATAGAATAGACTTTGTGGGAGTACAAGAGGTTAGGTTAGATGGGAATGGCATATCACAAATAGGAGATTACTTGTTGTATTATGGGGAAGGAAACAATAATCACCAATTAGGAACAGGATTCTTTGTACATAAAAGAATAAACTCAGCAGTAAAAAAGGTCGAATTTATCAGTGACAGGTTATCGTATTTAGTACTTAAGGGTAGATGGTGCGACATCATAGTTATAAATGCTCACGCCCCTACAGAAGAGAAAGACGACTATCTAAAGGATAGCTTCTATGAGAAATTGGAACATACTTTTGATCAGTTCCCTAGATATCATATGAAAATTTTATTGGGGGATTTCAACGCTAAAGTAGGACGGGAGGATATTTTTAGACCAACTATTGGAAAAGAGAGCCTACACGCAATTAGTAGTGACAATGGAGTTAGATTAGTCAACTTTGCCACATCGAAAAATTTAATTGTCAAAAGTACAACATTCCCCCATAAGGATATACATAAATATACTTGGACTTCTCCAGATGGATTGACACACAACCAAATAGATCACATCTTGATAGATAAACGGAGACATACTAGTATAGTAGATATTCGAACTTTCAGAGGTGCAGACTGTAATTCTGACCATTATTTGGTGATTGGAGAATTAAGAGAAAGATTATCAGTAGCCAAGCGAGTAGAGCAACAAGTTAATATTACTAAATTCAATATTTTGAAATTAAAGGACGAGGAAGCTAAGCAAAATTATCAGGTCGAAATTTCGAATAGGTTTGCCACTTTAGAAAGTTCCGACGAAGTTGAGAAAGAATTAGATGTTAATAGCGTGTGGGAAAATATCAGAGATAGTATCAAAATTGCAGCTGAGCAGAGCATAGGTTATTATGAAACTAAGAAAAAGAAACCGTGGTTTGATGAAGATTGTTGCATGGTAGTAGAAAGAAGGAAACAGGCAAAATTGAAATTCTTACAGGATCCAGTTGAGGAGAATAGAGATAATTATTTCAATGAAAGACGGGAAGCAAGTCGTACACTTAGGAATAAAAAGAGAGGTTACTTGAAGGAAAAACTGAATGAGGTAGAAACAAATAGTAAGAATAAAAACATTCGAGATTTATATAAGGGTATAAAGGAATTTAAGAACGGATATCAGTCAAGGGTAAACGTGATCAAGGATGAGAATGGTGACTTGCTTGCAGACTCTTCATCAATCCTAAACAGATGGAAAAACTATTTTGCGCAACTACTAAATGTACATAGGCCAAATAGAAATGATCGGGATGATATTGAAATACAAACTGCTGAGCCATTTATACCCGAACCCACGATTTCAGAAGTCGAAATTGCGATAGAAAATCTGAAAAAGTACAAGTCTCCAGGTATCGATCAAATTCCAGCAGAATTAATACAAGAGGGTGGAAGTGCATTATATAGCGAAATTTATAAACTTGTACTTGCTATTTGGGAAAAGGAAATTGTACCAGAACAATGGAAGGAGTCCATAATTGTACCTATTTTTAAAAAGGGGGACAAAACCAACTGTGGTAACTTTCGAGGAATATCACTTTTGTTGACGTCGTACAAAATTTTGTCCAATATTCTTTTGAGGAGATTAACTCCGTACGTAGATGAAATTATTGGGGATCATCAGTGCGGTTTTCGGCGTAATAGATCGACTATTGATCAGATTTTTTTGTATTCGGCAGATAATGGAGAAAAAATGGGAGTATAAGGGTACAGTACATCAGTTATTCATAGATTTCAAAAAGGCATATGACTCGGTTAAGAGGGAAGTATTATATGATATTCTTATTGAATTTGGTATTCCCAAGAAACTAGTTCGATTAATTAAAATGTGTCTCAGTGAAACATACAGCAGAGTCCGTATAGGTCAGTTTCTATCTGATCCTTTTCCAATTCACTGCGGGCTAAAGCAGGGAGATGCACTATCACCTTTACTTTTTAACTTCGCTTTAGAATATGCCATTAGGAAAGTTCAGGATAACAGGCAGGGTTTGGAATTGAACGGGCTACATCAGCTTCTTGTCTATGCAGATGACGTGAATATGTTAGGAGAAAATACACAAACGGTTAGGGAAAACACGGAAATTTTACTTGAAGCAAGTAAAGCGATCGGTTTGGAAGTAAATCCCGAAAAGACAAAGTATATGATTATGTCTCGTGACGGGAATATTGTACGAAATGGAAATATAAATATTGGAGATTTATCCTTCGAAGAGGTGGAAGAATTCAAATATCTTGGAGCAACACTAACAAATATAAATGACACTCGGTAGGAAATTAAACTCAGAATAAATATGGGGAATGCGTGTTATTATTCGGTTCAGAAGCTCTTATCATCCAGTCTGCTGTCCAAAAATCTGAAAGTTAGAATTTATAAAACAGTTATATTACCGGTTCTTCTATATGGCTGTGAAACTTGGACTCTCACTCTGAGAGAGGAACATAGGTTAAGGGTGTTTGAGAATAAGGTGCTTAGGAAAATATTTGGGGCTAAGCGGGATGAAGTTACAGGAGAATGGAGAAAGTTACACAACACAGAACTGCACGCATTGTATTCTTCACCTGACATAATTAGGAACTTGAAATCCAGACGTTTGAGATGGGCAGGGCATGTAGCACGTATGGGCGAATCCAGAAATGCATATAGAGTGTTAGTTGGGAGACCGGAGGGAAAAATACCTTTAGGGAGGCCGAGACGTAGATGGGAGGATAATATTAAAATGGATTTGAGGGAGGTGGGGTATGATGATAGAGACTGGCTTAATCTTGCACAGGATAGGGACCGATGGCGGGCTTATGTGAGGGCGGCAATGAACCTTCGGGTTCCTTAAAAGCCATTTGTAAGTTTGTTGTAAGTACTTGCTCAAAATGAGTAATTAATTCGAGACCATCTGCAATCAAATTCTCTTTTTAAAGGAACATCTCCAGATATACAGAATGATTTGATTGAAGTGATAACGTCTGTATTAAATGAGAAAATTAAAAATGAAATTGAAGAAAGTTCTTTCGTTTCTGTTCAAGCAGATGAAACCTTAGATGTATCGTGTAAAAGCCAAATGAGCATCAAATTTCGCTATTGTATTGAAGACTGCATAGAAGAGCGATTCGTTGGCTTTTATGACGTATCCGGAGACAAGACGGCTTTGGGATTGTCCGAAGTTTTGCGCAAGGTTTTATCAGAGTGGCAGATTGCAGGGGATAAAGTTGTAAGTCAGACATATGATGGCGCAACGGTGATGTCTGGTAGGGAAGGAGGAATGCAGAAACTGGTGAGACAATTCTGTCCATACGCTATTTTTATTCACTGTTATGCGCACCAATTAAATTTAGTGCTTTTGCATGGTTGCAAAACTGTGAAACAAGTTCGTTTATTTATATCTGCTCTAACTGCATTTCACAGCTTTTTCAGTAAGTCTTCCAAGCGAACGGTTTGTTAAATGAAAAGGGGTTCAAATTGCCACAAGCATGTACAGCTCGGTGAAACTTCCATTCTAGAGCAGTTTCAACAATTCTAAAACATTTCAATGACTTGTACAGTGTCTTCACTGCAATAATCGATTATGATTGTCTGTGGGATGGTGATTCCCGGAATTGTGCTGTGGGACTGAAGAGACATATGGATGATCCAATGTTTGTGTACTTGTTGTGTGTATTTGAAGCTTGCTTCGTATACATTGAGCCACTCTTCAGACTTTTGCAATCTACCTCTGCTAGTATCGCAGTGTGTCATGCCGAAATACATCTTGCTATTCGCAACTTAGAAAATCTAAGAGAAGATATCTTCATTGAAAACTGCGTCGAGAAAAGTAAAAAGCTAAACGACAATTTGTCATATAATGAAAAACACCAAATATCTTTGAGAGCTGTAACTTATGAAATATTAGATTCTCAAATAGTTCAAATGAAATTGAGATTTGAAGGCTTTCCCCGTCTTGAGTTTGTGGAATTAGTTCAGGAAAAAAAAATCATGGACTACAGAACAAAATTTCCCTCTAATCAAGTGGCTGACTTGGTGAAACAGTATCCATTCTTTGATTCGGAAAAACTTGAAAATGAACTACACAACATTTATGCAGATGAGAAGAAACAGTTACCTCCTCAGGAACTCCTAAAATACTTTGTGACTACTGGACTGGATTCCATATATCAAGAAACGACTAAGTTATTAAGACTAATTCTAACTTTCCCTGCCACGACAGCAAGCAGCGAACGGAGTATGACCACACTCAAAAGGATCAAAGCATGTCTAAGAAACTCCATGTCCAATGATCGACTGTTGTGTATGAGTGCAGTAGCCATTGAAAAAACTACTTAGTGAACTCTCTTCAGAATCCTCATTTGTGGAGTACGTTATTGACGTCTTCGCAGAGAAGAAAGAGCGGAGAATGGAGCTCATCTACAGAAAGTTTTAAGGTAAGGGCATCTGATTTTGTAAAATCATGTAGTCAAAAATAATCTTCTGATAAAGATTTTAACGTTGATTGACGTAATTATACTAATACTGTATCTATTGACGGTTAATATTGTGATTTCTCTAAATATGACAGGGAGTGAGCTGATGTTAAATTATACATACTGTACGTGTCTATTTGTTAGAGATATGTGTAAACCATGAAATCATATTTTACTATGTACCATTTGAGGTGATGCCTTACTGGCGTTACTTATGAGGTTCCAACGAATCTTCAGACTGCTGACTTGACATTGACTACTATTTATTTTAAGACTACATTTTCGCAACATATATGAAAGACAATTTGAGTTAGCTTCCCCTGCTCAAAATTTCACGCTACGCCACTGCTCGTTTGTCGCGCATGCTTGCTTACTTGTTGACCTTGCTGAACGTCGCAGCGCAGCTGTTCCCGGGTGTGTGTTGTGTTCGTTTTCTAATTCGACAGTATATATAAAGTTTATTATGCCTTGTGAGTTTACAACGTCACAGCGTGTCTTTATTTACAATTCATATATGTTAACTGTCAGCTCGTGAAGTTCGAAGACGGTTCAAAGAAAGATTCCAGGGTGTAGACGCTCCAGATCGTAAAACATCAATAATCTTTATAATAAATTTCAGAAAACTGGAAGTGTCCAGCCTAAGAAACCAAAAAATGCAGTGTAGATTTCTCACTGAAGAAAGATTACATAACATTCGTAGTCTTTTAAAAATGCCGTTTACAAGACGAACTCTCACACCACACAAGTACTCAAAGATAATATTCGTCAGGAAATTGTCCGGATTTCTCAAAATGAACTACAGCGAGTGATGGATAATTTCCTAAAGAGATGCGAAAAGTGTGTGGAGAATGAAGGCGGGAGTTTCATCACCTCATATTTGATAATTTGGTAAGATATAAGCTTCTTAAATTTGTTTGTGTATTGTTGTATGGTTGGTTTGTTTTATAGTTTTACTCTCACACTAACCACCGAGACTTGGCTAACTGGCTAACCGGCTAACGAGCGGCATGCTCGCCCATAGGCAAAACACTCAGGAGGAAAGCAAAAATGATCGCACTGTATAATGTAGGCCTATCCTCACTTGTAGATATTTGTGGATAGCTCTACACTGAATATTGTACAATATGGAAATATATTGCCAAGAAATGTAGATACAATATGCACTTACTGAACTGATGTTTGCAAGTTGAGCATGGTGGTAGTGTGTAGAAGTTTTCATTATCCTGCTGGTAATTTGGAAATTCCATATTTCCAGTTGTCACATTGATAAATTCTATATAATCCAAGTCAGCATATGTCAATAATGACATGTCCTCTATTTCTTTCCATCCATTGCACGAACACCCAGGTGCCTGAAATGAAATGTTCAGTTACTGAAAATGAAAAATAAGGAATTCCTTCCCTGACAACGAGGACTTTACGAAGCTACAAAACTGTGGATGCTTCTGCTTTTGTGGCATTAACTGCAAATAAAAAATATCGCAACAATGAGAAGATTAATAGGCCTAATTGCACGTCAAAATGAAATGGTTACCGAATTAGTTGCAGGTTGATAGTTCATAATTATTGAAATTCTACTACAATTTTTATACTTGTCAGACGGAACTTGAACTACTTAAGTTAATTCTAAATGATTGCTTCTCTGTGTCATAATTAAATGTAGCCTACTTGTGCGGATTGTTTTATTTGAGAGCTGTTACCTTTCTTATGTCTAAAAAACGAGTTAGCAAACTTTAATTAATTAGGCCTAAAGGTACAAAAATTTATCACATATCTTCCATTGATATTGATTACTGATTGAACTTCTGTTCCCACATATTTTTGTCAATTGGATTAGTTCCTACTGTGGAATTGAGATCTCCTTTTAATATCAAGTATACGAAACAAATATCCTTAATCACATTTTTAATGTGCTCTGTACAAATTTCTGCTGTGAAACAGTAGGAGAAAAAGAGTCTTTAATGTCTTGACTTGAAAGTTGTAGTTCAGTTATTACTTAACTTATAATACGTATCTATTAGAAAGGAAGTGATAGGTTGGGAGGACTTGAACGTGAAGTATGAAAAGTAATGCAAATTTGTTAATATTTAAGCAGAAATTTCGGAAAAGTTGCTGATAATTTTAGTAATTTTGACATCTTTATGAATATTTTGCGATGTGAGACAACTTTCAGGTGCATAGTTTATTATTTACTCGCCATTAGCCTACATTCTGTATGAAAATGATGTTATTAAATTCGCATACACGGTAGTGCACGTAGTGTACACATCTCAAAACCAAAATATGTTAAGAGCTGAAGTCTTGTTTAGATAATCAGAACTCATGTACTTTAAAAGTTGACTATTATTATGATATTTGAATTTAAGTACTTTTACAGAAACAATGAATTTTAATTATAGTGTTTGTTGATAATATGAGGAAGAAAACGCCATAACTAATCATTTTAATTTCACCTGCTTTGTCTTGTGACGTTGCATACATTGTAACAATTTCCCACAATCCTCGAGGGCAGCCGCGGAATTCGGGGAACGTATAAGTCACGTGACAGAGCAGACCTCTCCCTCTCTACATCCAGTCATCTCAAGGCTACTGGACTCGTACAGTCACACGAATAAAAGCCGGCGTGCTCTGTTTTCACGTGCTATATTTAGCTATAAAACGTCATGGTAACCACACTCGGTATCGGCTATAAAAGTAGAATGGCGGATCGTCAGCGAGAGAACTATCAGATGCATTGTTGCCAAGTGTGCTTGAGAGCCGCTCGACGAGTGATACAGCATACGGCTGCGTTTCCTGAGGTGTGGCGACGTCGTATCTATCGTCTTCTGCTTATCTTTTCGTCTGCTGCTGCACACTTACAAAATATAAATACTTTTTAAATAGTGTTTCCCCTCGCCTATCCATGCAAAATTTGACTCTCTCCTCTACGTGGAACCATCTCCACACTCTATAGCAGTTTCGAAACTGCATACAATTCTATAAAGTGTACGCATTTTTTCGCGCGAAATATCCGCAACACATATGCCCAGTGGCGGCTCGTGCCTTTCTTGGATGGATGTTCACAAAAAAAATATTGGTAATGAACACACTGATATATTCTAGTATAGCTGAGTCACACGTCAGAGATAAACGAGTTCTAATGTGCATGTACCAAATCTACGCATATAAACCAAAATTAAAACCATTAAACAAGAGTAGAGTAAAATTAATTCATAGGGCTCACCTTCACTGCTATTGTTGAAGATCTAGATTTATTTGTAGAGAAACTCCATGCGCCTTGTTTTGAGAGATACAAACTTATCAATAACTCTAATGTCGTTAACATTTTTTCCCCCACTGCCAACATACCTAATCTACTTAATCAGGCTTCTGTCATTGTGCTACGAGGAATATTTTAATCCTCTTTTAATTTAACACCCTCATAATTTTACACACGTCCGTCTCCAAACTTCAAGTGTTACTTACATTGCTGAACAAAAGACAACAGAATCAGCCCCCGTGCGTATCGGTATTTTGAAAAGAAGCAGTAAAAAGAGAAAACGAGGAAAGAGGGAGAAAGGAACAGGATGCCAGACCCAAGGGAGATGGAGCATCTCTCTTTCTCTGTCACTTGCACGTTAAGACCTGTGCCAGCCAGAGCTATTGTAACCATTGTAACAAACCAGAAAATATTCTCGCCTCAGGCTATTCCACCCTGCTACAGAAAAATTGTGCGAGCTACTGTCAATCTGTCCAATAGAGATTTAAAGACACACGACACACAAACAGGACATTCTCTCGAGGCGAAATATGTAGGAACGTCATTACACATTGGAAAGTAATAGATGTAATAATATTAATACAGTAATACGTACGATTATTGTTGGTTTTCAAGGTGTTCACGTGCTCCTGTGCTCATATAGAGGAACCGCCACTGCATATGCCGTTTAGCACTTTAATTTTTTACGAGTTCTAGATTGATTTTAAATTTGCGATGAAATGTGAAATGTGTCTGAAATGCGATATCATTTTGTTTCTGTGAAATAAATGAGAAATTGTAAAAAAGGAAAAAGTTCATTTTAATAAATAAAATTTGTGGTTTTCTGCGAGAAAAAAATAGTTTTAATTTCTGATTTAACGCGAATTATTTGAATAGCAGTTGTTAAAATAATAGTATTGAGTATGTTTGCTTTGCTGAAACTTCATCTCAAGCTTGTGTAAAATATTTCAGTAAAAATTTATAAATTGATTACAATGCTGGAGCGATCGTCTTATCAAAATGTAGATCAGTAGTGGGATAAAATTTTAGTATTACGTTCTGATATGGAGAGAAATGCCAATGGATGGTTTCTATAGATCATAAATAAACGATATGCTGTGTTACTGGAAACACTAAGGCTAAGATTATTTTACAGTTCGTCTTGTATGCAAAGGTGCCTAGCAACACTTAATTCACACATGGTTATAACTTTTATAATGTCATATACGTTTGGTTATTGCTTTAAAATAATTTTTAAGTTATGAACTCCAATTTGTAATTATTGTGATGTACCGAAGTAGGGTAAGGTTGCGTATATCGCACCACTTCAACATTTATAATTTTTATTGAACAATACAATTTTTATTTTCTGCATTCCTTTACAGAAATACATTCCCAGAACATTTACTTTTCATGTAAAAAAGAATCCTTGAATTTGATTTAATATTTTTGAAGTAGAATGACATTTTCGAAACACTTGTCAGTGGTGCCATTTAGGCAACTAGTTTCCTAAATAGCACCTGCGGTTTCTTAAATCGCACCTCTTTAACTGCAGAGAACAGGATGAAGGAAAGCTTTTAATATTGAACATATTGAACAGTATTTAATATGAATAATGTAATAAATGCAAATTACAAGTTTATTGACATTAATGAAAGAGAGCAACGCATCTTGAAATGAAATTGAAAAAATATAGCATAAATTACCTAACATTTAAAGTTTCTGAATGCGTTTTTTATTGTTACACATTTGCCATGTGCTTCACCAGGCAGTTCAAACTGTAAACTGCGTTTTTTTCTATGGCAGGTTTGAGTGGCAAATAAAATGTTTGAGCTATTCGACAAATAGTTCACTATTGATGTAACCTGACTCAGAGCAAACAAATAACGATCCTGGAGGAGCACCAGCTGATAATGAAGGATGCACTGTTTGAAGTTTAAAAATTTTCATAGGTGGCACAAAATATCTGGTGCGCTTGTACAACACACACTTGTTGTATTAACGCCCATTTCACCACTTGATATTGCTCCCACCTGATGCATCCCTCGTTCAGTTAAAATTTTTGGGCCTTCTTTTGTACGGCTAGATTTGCTACAGTTGCTCATATCGCACCGGTGCGAGTTAGGTACCTACAAAGTGATGCGAATTAAGAAATTACGTCATAAGTTATTATTTCCTTCATTCTAGCCTATAATCACTGCATGTTCGAAAAAATCGTACTAAGTTAAATATTCTTTAATATTTCTTTTAACCAATAACACCTTAAGATTATGGATTCCTTTGCATACAAATCCGTTATTTAGTTACAAAATGTTAGCTAAATATGCCTCCACCTAAGCGATTATATTAAATACTCTATCACCACGTTGCTAGCACAAAGAAGTGGCAGAAATCAAGTGATATGGTGGAAGTTCATATGGTAGATTGTAACAATACCACTAGATGCTACGCTACTACAGTAACTTGTTTTAAACTAGCAGTGGTGCCATTTAGGAAGCGGTGCGATTTATGCTAATCTACGCTATATGTATGATATTTCCGGGCTGGAATTCTGCATTACCATAGGTCTATGATGAAGGATGAATGGAGCGGAGAAAAATTCTCTCCGGTACCGGGACTCGAACCCGGGTTTTCAATCTACGTGCTGACGCTTTATCCATCAAGCCACACCGGATTCCAGTTCCGATGCCGGATTGAATCCTCTCGGTTTGTTCCACCTCTTAGTTTCCCTTTGTGGCCAACCCTCATGCACTGTGTCACAGATGTGTGACAGTGGCACAATGTCCAACACACTACTGCGTGTTCAGTTCAAAGTGTGTCATGGCTCGCTGTGTGCCGTCATGTGGCTAGCCGATGAGCCTAGAGAATTCAATCTTCCTACACTTCCGCAAAGGCGTACTACTTATGTGCCAGAGAAGTTTCCTGGCAAGGATGGCGTTCATTCTGAAGAGTACTTACCGATACTTACGGTAACGGCGGGAATGTGAACTGTTTGGAAACACGTACTGAGGTGAGTTTTTTCTTACTGTCGGGATATGGCGAGAGGATTAAGACGATTACTTACGTATTTGTTGACATTAACTTGGACGATCAACATGGACACGGAGCATTTCATTTGTGTTGTGGAATGTTGCGGTACGCAACCGATGATAACAAATACGTACGACTTGCCCGCGCAGAACACAGTTCGAAAGAGGTTATGGTAGCACGCAGACTGTACAGACCGCCATCTGTTGCTACGACGTTCAACTTATACCGTACACGTTCTCAAGTTCAGATTGAACGCCTTGAATAATAGGCAACTTCTCTGACATAAAAGCTGAAACTCGCTTCAATTCGCTGACTCACAACAGTGACGTCATGATACACTTTGAAATGAACACCCAGTATGTGCAGAGAATTTTTCTTCGCTCCACCCATCCTTCAGCCTTCCTTTATCCAATTTTTAAAAATCTGTTATGATACAGAAAATCTAAATACAGATTCAGATTCAGAATAGGGTAAACTAGGGTCAATTGGACAGTCGGGCATGTTGGACACTCCGTACTTTAACGTGTTACCACGCCACTTGTGGGCACCACATTCAGCTAGAAGTCAATGACGGAAGTAGGCACGAGTGGGGCTACTTCCGTCATTGACTTCTAGTAGAATGTGGTGCCCACAAGTGGCGTGGTAACACGTTAAAGTACAGAGTGTCCAACATGTCCGACTGTCCAACAGACCCCTAGTTTACCCTATTTCGATTAACTGAATGCATTCATTTTTGCACACGAAACAGAAAAAAATGCATACCAGTGTAACAAGCAACAACTCCCTCAAGAACTGGACACTCCAAACACTCGTTGCAGAATGACATTATTAGTTAAGCGGAAGAAATCTTGCCCCTGCACACCCTAATGGCGCGCTCTTTGTCCCTTGCACATCCATCTCGAAACCGCCTTCCGCAATACATCCTACAAGGCTTTAAGTGAAAATACTGACCTTACATTTTGTATGACGAACAACATCGACCATACGCCATGACTTTGCCATGGCTTTCTTCTTTAGATCCATCACGAAGACTTTCTTTTGACGGAAGAATTCTTCTTTCGCCGCCTGCATATTTCTGCATGTAACAATACACCGAATTATTGTCAGCTGCAATTAATTAAAGTGTAATTTATTCTAATACAGCATATTACTTAGAAATTAGTTTTTCATATTTAAATTATTATTACTTAATATCTTTTTCGTATAAAAACTGAACAAGCATCGAATTCTCTCTCAAGTTTCTAATAGCCTAGTGGATTTGGAAGGGGAGTGAAATTTTACTCTTCAATTTGAACTTGCTACCTATTCAATATTTTATTTACTATAGGCCCTATTATGAATAGGCCTATCATCTTTAATTGAAGGAAAATCATAAAAATTGACTCGGATACAAAGATTTTGTGATGATGTGATAGATTGAGTTGTATAAGTTATAGAGAAGATAAGTGGATTTGAATGTGCTGAATAGGGATATCTGATGTGAAGTTTTACCGTTAGATGGCAGGAGCGTTCCATGCGGCAAAACATGTTGTAGGGCATATATTATGTAATATGCTATAGGCCTAGTTGATTACATTTTCCCGCTTGTTGGCTTTCTGTACGTGTCAAGATTATATTTATAATGATTTTGTATAACCTAGTATAATTTAATACAATTCAGAATTTTCTTACCTCATACTTTAATTGAATTTATAATAAATAATGGCGTAAACTTGTACAATACTAAGCGATTCCCGTTAAGAAATGGATGAGGAAATCTGCAGTATGCAGAATATAGATACGAGTAAAAATTGAATGTTCATGAACCTAAACGAAAACTTTGAGAACGAGGTGCATGAATAAAAAAATAGGTACTTTGTCGAAGGTGGATAATGGTTTTTTAATAATTAATATTGTGAGTATCATACGCTAAAAACAGAATATGCACCAACAATGTGTTTTTTTTTATTGGAAAGGGACTATCGTGCTTGATTTCCTCCTATTTTTTCTCTAACTGCAGAAAGATCATATTCAGTTTTTAATAGGATGATATATTATGATCCAGTGGCATCACGATTATTCGTGCGTTTTGTAGGTTAAGGACGTGCAATTTTGAATACTATATAGGCCTAGAATGATTTTGAATATTTGAAGTTGAAACGTAGTTTCAATCATTAATCTACATTAAATGCATTATTCACGAAATCCATTTTTGGAGTCAAGGTTCCCCTACTTTCTTATATTATTCATAGGCATATATATTTTTTTCACTGCGGATAGTCCTGGATAATAAACATCCCACTTAGGCTAATCGAGAGTTTACTGTAGGCCTAGCATAGTCCCATTGTAAAATGCAGGCGTAAACTTCGGAGAATCCTACAAAGTATTGAAGCCTTCGAAGCTAATGTAGCTTGCTGTCGAGGTTGCATATGTTTTTATTACAATTTTTCTTTGCAAAATGAAACTATAGGCAGCATTTTCTTACTTGAAATAGTTATTTCTGTTTAATAGCTAGCAATTTTGAGGCGCAAATTAATTAGTTATTTTTTTGAGGTTGAAAACATATTTTCACAATCTTTCGGGATCTGATTGAAGACAAAAAAAAAAAACTTTTCCTGGTTTTTACATAAGGTAGGTGTCCCTGATATGGCCATGCTAAGGTTTGAGAATCTTTCTAGCCGCCATTTTGAAAAAAAATGTACACCACTTTTTTCTTACTCGTTCTCAGTCTAATGGTCTTTCTTAAAACAATTTCCTTTCCCCATAAAAATAGCTTTAATTGTCCAAAAAGTCCCAAATTCCAAAAGTATACCTAGTGGCCATATCAGGAACATGTGCACATGATATGGCCACCCTTGATGCATATTCTACAAATCGTGATTGTTTTCAGTTTGATAGCGCAGTTGTGTTAAAGTTAAATAATGTTGGTGTAAAATGAATAAAAATTACACTTAATAATCTTTTTTATAATTCAAAAGTGTAGTCAAAACAGGTTTTTCCATAAAAAAATTAAGTTGTTTTTTTTAATACAAAATGTTTGCGTAATCACAGCTATAAGGCATGTAAATTTGTCAGGTGAAAAAATAAAAGTGAAATGAACTTGATATGGCCATGGTGCACTTGATATGGCCATGGTGCATTTGATATGGCCATATCAAAAGCACGTAAGCTTTTACGAAAATCGTTTGATTATGAACAACTCGTAAAAGATACGCCATCAACTACAACACCAATCAACAGAACATTAAAAACTGAATGGAGTACAATGGTTTTCATGAAACAAGTCTTTGAAAAACCTGCATAAAACAAAGGAGAATTACCAGAGAAAAAGTAAGAAAAGGTCACATGAAAATCGCAAAACAGGCAAATGACGCCATATTGCTCAACCTGACTGGATGGAAAACGATAAAGTGACATACCAGGATGCCCTTTCACTGGATGCTGCTGCAATTTAGCGGATTTTTTGGGTAACTAACTCACAATAGGGGGGTAGCCATATCAGGAACATGGCCATAACAGGAGCACCTACCTTATTAGGAACGCAACAAAAATTTGGCGTTTTGAGTTCTTTTTAAGAGTATTTAATATACTAGTACGCTACGTAAATCTTCAATGTTTACATACCGGAAAACAAATGCACACGCAAAGCTCATCCGTCAAAGTACATGTGTGCTATCTGTTGGTGCTAGTTCAGGATATCCCTATTCGTTCATTTTTTTTTTAAACTGACTGCCAAGTAACATAATTTACACAACAATTCCTGATCATTCAAATAATCTGCTATCAAACTGTTTTTTTGTTCATTCAAAAGTGAACAAACTTCCGTTCGAAGTTCAAACAACAGGACAAGCTTTACCACGCGACAACCATCGCACTTCTGTGTGTAATAACACTAATAACAATGACTTCTGAATAGTTTACACAGGATTATGAGTTGCCTACACTGCAAAGGTCGTGCCTTAAAGAAGTTGATAATTTTGACGGTGTTGCCTAGTACCTGCCTTAATAACACTGGCTTATTTTTTTGTTGCGAGGGCGTGTCGGTGTAGTACAAAATGACTACTTTTGCAGTTTTTTTTAACTTCCTTGATCCTTGTAATAGCGTCAGCGATAGGACTAGAAACGGTCAGCGCGTCTGGTCGCGAAACCAGGTGGTCCGGGTTCGAATCCCGGTCGAGGCAAGTTACCTGGTTGAGGGGTTTTCCGGGGTTTTCCCTCAACCCAATACGAGCAAATGCTGGGTAACTTTCGGTGCTGGGCCCCGGACTCATTTCACCGGCATTATCACCTTCATATCTTTCAGACGCTAAATAACCTAGCCCCGAGGGCTCCACGGAGCACACTTTATGAAGCGTGCTTTAATGCAATGTAATATTGTTAGAAAAGCGTTGAAAAACTGGAAACTGTAAAAACAAGTTTAAATTTAATACGATAACTTTACTTTTATGAGTGCCAGTATTCGTCTATATAATATTGTTAGAAGAGCATCCTGCTGGAAAGAATTTAAGCTTATATTTGTTACACTTTTCTCCACTTTCCCCTTTTCACCGGAGTTTCAAGTCTTGAGGACCACGCGTCATCCTGAGCTACACGGCCTTTTTCTTTTTTTTTTTAATATCGATAACAGTGCTCGTATTATTTTTAACACAAGCAGCAGTTCTCATTACGACTTGCGCCAAAGATAAAAGAGGCCCGCCATTATCTTTTTCCCTCTCAAAATACTCTCTTAAGGCTCGTCCCCACTATTAAACATTTAACAACAACATGTTACATGTTAAATTGTTTACCGTTAACATCCCAACATGTTGATTGAACATGTTAATGCTAATTTCATTTGTTCACACTGTTAAACATGTTAAACTTGACTTTCTTTGCTTAGTCCACCATAAACAATCTATGAGATTTTAATATAAGGTAGGTGTCCCTGATATGGCCATGCTAAGGTTTGAGAATTTTTCTAGCCGCCATTTTGAAAAAAAAATGTAAACCATTTTTTTCTTACTCGTTCTCAGTCTAATGGACTTTCTTAAAACAATTTCCTTTCCCCACAGAAATAGCTTTAATTGTCCAAAAAGTCCCAAATTCCAAAACTCTACCTAGTGGCCATATCGGGAACATGTGCACATGATATGGCCACCCTTGTTCCATGTTCTACAAATCGTGATTGTTTTCAGTTTGATAGCGCAGTTGTGTTAAAATTAAATAATTTTGGTGTAAAATGAATAATAATTACACTTAATAATCTTTTTTATAATTCAAAAGTGTAGTCAAAACAGGTTTTCCCATAAAAATTAAGTTGTTTTTTCTTAAAATACAAAATTTTTGCGTAATCACATTTATAAGGCATGTAAATTTGTCAGGTGAAAAAATAAAAGTGAAATGAACTTGATATGGCCATGGTTCATTTGATATGGCCATGGTGCATTTGATATGGCCATATCAGAAGCACGTAAGCTTTCACGAAAATCGTTTGATTATGAACAACTCGTAAAAGATACGCAATCAACTACAACACCAATCAACAGAACATTAAAAACTGAATGGAGTACGATGGTTTTCATGAAACAAGTCTTTGAAAAACATGTATAAAACAAAGGAGACTTACCAGAGAAAAATAAGAGGTCACATGAAAACCGCAAAACAGGCAACTGACGCCATATTGCTCAACCTGACTGGATGGAAAACGATCAAGTGACATACCAGGATGCTCTTTCACTGGATGCTGCTGCAATTTAGCGGATTTTTTGGTTAACTAACTCAAAATAGGGGGGGGGGGTGGCCATATCAGGAACATGGCCATAACAGGAGCACCCACCTTAGTGTTTTATTTTCAAACCTTGGAGAATGGACTCAGATGATAATATGACTTTTGTAATTGCCTCTATTGCTTGTTACAAGGTTTTGAAAAGGAAGAAAATGAGAATGTGGATGCGGCAATGTCTTAGGAAAAGACACTATGCAGGATACATTCTAAACGAGCTTAAAGTTGAATACAGTATCGATTTGGATTCAAAAACTTGCTGAGAATGTCAGAATACGATTTTAATATAGTGCTGCAAAAATACTTCTGTTACATCAAAAAAATACACAATTTAAGAGCAGCCATTTCATCTCAATTAAAAAAATTACAGCGCGATTGATTATCATAGGACCTACGACATGATAGATGTTAAAGGAGTGGGTAATATCGTATAATTATTCTTTCCGAAGTTTTACGAACGTTAACATACATCACCAAATACGACCATTACTGACGTCAACATAGCATTAACGTTTAGCGTACGATGAGAGTGCGAAAACTCTCTATTGTATTCTCGAGAACAGTTAAATAGTAATTCCAGTTCTCTAAAACAGTCGGCCTTCTTAGTTTTGCCCTGTATTCTTCTGCAGACACATCCCACAAACAAGGACTTTCCATCAGTGCATTAATTTTCTTCTAATGTATTTTCTTTCGTCCACTCCATTACTTGGAACAACTTACAGCCAACACCAAGGACCAATGATAGTATAAAAATGATCAAGATACGCGCCACAAAATCGGAACTTATAGTTGTTGCTATGGAAACTCTACGAATTTTGCCGAACTGTACCGATGCTGCACGAGCAAATGAATTGACTTGAAATGTTTTCCATTTCTGCTGGAAAACACGCCAACATGTTACAAGTGTTAAATTCAACATAAGTTACTTAGTTAACATGTTCAGTCAATTGAGACTTGAAATGTCCATATACATGTTAAATTCAACATAAGTTACTTAACATGTTAAGTCAATTGAGACTTGAAATGTCCATATACATGTTAAATTCAAAATGTTATATTTAACATGTTGTTGTTAAATGTTTATTACCAACAACCAAACTTTACCAACAACCAAAAACGTATTTAAAAATAGGCTTAAGGACTTTACTAATAGACGGTAATTATACACAGTATGTAAAGGGTGTAAATGATATTTTGTTATTGAAGTGTTGTATCAGTGAAGAATTATGTTGTGTCAGTGAAATGTGTTGTGTCAGTGAAGTGTGTTGTGTAAGTGAAACGTGTTCCTGTCAGGGAAGCTTTTTAGTTTATAGTGGCAGTGCAAAGTATTTGAACAGTGAAATGTTTTTGAAGTGTTAGTGAAATCAGGATAGAATCGCTGAAATGTGTCGTAGTTCCAGTGCAGTGAGTGAGTTGACAGCGAAATGAGTGTAATGTGGAAAGGTACTTGTGCAGATATGAACATATCATACTCGTGGGTTTTAGTTCGAACTTAGATTTAAGATACAAATTAGATTTATTTTAAATGTTATTTTAAGTGATCGTGCTTCATTTAATTTAGGATATTCCCTATTATTATTATTATTATTATTATTATTATTATTATTATTATTATTAATTATTAGTATTATTATTAATTGTATTTTTAATTAATAAGTTTATTATTGTCATTGTTGAGTGTAATTAGTTACCACTGCCACCGGGTATATACCCATTGCAGTGTGAATAAATACATATAATAGTGGAGACGCCCCTTTACGTTACACACCATCTCTTGTGCTTGACACTCTAACGGGGAGCCAGCGCAATACCAACTCCGCCAATCAGGCCGAACTCATGTTATAAAACCTAGGCTACTTGTAACATATATCAATAGATCTGTATGTTATAAGATAAAAAATTGATAATGCTTATGACAAAACATGATTGAAATCATTATTATAAACTAGTAATTAATTGCAGATTGTAAGAAGAAAAGTTAGGCATTATCATTATGTTCTGCCTCGAATATAAGTACAACCCTGTCACTAGGCCTGCATTCACTACACAAATGAAGGGTACACGGGAAAAACGATCAAGGTCCATCAAAAATCGAAATTGAGTTAATAATGCTATCTTATAGTGGAAAAGAAGTACTATCATGTGGTCTAGCTAGTAATAAGAAATCATCGTTCTTGACATTCCACTACGTCAATTTCTATTAAATACACACATAAGAAGGTATTAAGTGCTTGAACTTTAAAATTCGTTTTTCTCGAAACTTTCTAAAATGGACCTTGATCGTTATTCCCGTGTACCCTTCAAATATGAAAATACATGCTGCAGACAGATTTTAATATTATTTTCGTAATATTTATTAAGAGAATTTAACAGAAATCGCGATACCTGAAGACGCACCACTCCTTCTTGCTAGTATTCACAGCACCGACTGGCGGGTTGAAAGTTTACTCACGGCTCGATTACTGTAGACTACACAGTGGAGTCATCTATAGGAATGCTGTTATTCTATTGGCCTACTTAATGAAATTAAGGTGACATCACAATCTAGTATATACAGTCACGAAGCTTGAGTTTTTGAGGTTGCTAGGAACAGTAGACTGTGCTGGTACTATTTCGCATTGTCTGTAATGAGGCGATAGTAGCGATCCTAGTTGTTAGCAACTATCTATGGATGCATATTTATTACATATTGAGCTTCGTGACTGTATATACTAGACTGTGCTGGCACTCTGCAATCTAATACGACAGCCGTGGCGAAAATGCAACTCACAAGCACATTGTGGCTCGCAATGATACCTGTACATTTCTCTTGCGTTCTACTTCCCACAACCCCCACCCTCTCACTCACTGGAGTCAAACTCCGTTCCATTTGTATTTGTCTCTGATCTGCGAGTGGCATACCGTCGCAATGTCTCTATCGAATACATGTACATCTACAAAAACGAAAGTTTCAAGTAGGGTGGGAGGACGCATTTTTTTGCTACCAATATGAATGAGAATATTAAATGTAGGCCTGTGATTTGTTCAGAAATAGTACGAG
The DNA here is from genome assembly GCF_040183065.1 of Periplaneta americana. NCBI lineage: Eukaryota > Metazoa > Arthropoda > Insecta > Blattodea > Blattidae > Periplaneta > Periplaneta americana. Next base: position 43,090,832 of record NC_091126.1, on the reverse strand, counting down.
GAAAACTGTTGTATAACATAAAACGGCATTATACTAGCTACATGTTACTGATTAAACATTAAAAGATTAAGCGTTGTTATTATTATTATTATTATTATTATTATTATTATTATTATTATTATTATTATTATTATTACTATTATCTCTGTACGTTGATCCTTTTTTCAACAGATGTACGAATAATGCGGTTAGATCTTCAATTTAAACTGACAGATTTACAATATGATGTTAAATGAAAGTTAGATGCAAGGACTTGACAAATGTTGAACTTTTCAAATCTTTGCCAAAACATAAATATCCGAAGCTTCGTTCTTTCGTTTTCTCTTTTGAAGCCATGTTCGCTACAACTTACGTTTGTGAAAAATTACTTTCAACAATGAAAATAATAAAAATCAAGTTTAGATGACGACTGACAGACAAAAATACCTTCGTGATCAAATACGACTGGCAGTAAGTGACATAATTCCTGATTTTGAAACTCTGTCGCAGAGACATTCTGAAGAAAGTTAATTTTAGGTTGTGATAATGTGACCTAACTTATGTTTCATTCTTCATTTCTTTCTTCGTTACACGTACTAAATATTAGTTTGTAACCTTATATTGTATAAAATTATATTTAAGTGCTTGACGTAAGGAAAATGAAAATCCGTTAATAAGTCAGACAGTTGCTTCAATTCCCCTTCGGGTGTCCGCCTCCCTCCATAGGTGCTATGCACGTTGTAGGTTATACAGTGGCTCGGCGCACGATGACATTTTCTCCATGGCTGTAATACGACAAATGAATAGGTAAGTGCAGAAAGGGCACATCTAACAAAATTAAAATTGTTGGATGTGCTCTTTCTGCATCTTTCTACTCAAATATGCGTGATCGTGGTGGGTTTACACATGCATGGATTTATTGGCTCCCGTTAACACGACAGTCGTACTTCTGCGACAGTCAAGGTTTACATCAGCGGTCGTCAACTCAGTGCACTCTCGGGCTAGCGTCGCTTACCCACAGGTCTCTTACAGCACCAGCGTGCATTCGTGGCTGCTGGCGGGTATGCTCTCTACTGTCATTTTAGGAGGATAGGAACTAGCCACCCTACCCCATTATCTATTGACTTAGTTGCCTCATAAGTGGTGCCTTGTTGGTATCATCTAAATTGTAAAACTTTAAAAATTGGTAAAAATTGTAATAGTAATATTGTAAACTTTTGACTTGTTCCACATCTTAAAGCTTCATTGCTCATGTAAGATCTATGGAATAAAATGAATGAATGAATGAATGAATGAATGAATGAATGAATGAATAAATAAGTTCAGACCTGTCTTCGGACAGTTGACTAAACAACAACAAACTGTAATTTCCGTAACTTGGAAATTGTCACGATTATGCGCCTAAACCATTTGTCGCGTAGTAAAGTTGTATTTTTCGGGAATTTAAACACTGAAATATGAGACACAGATTCACTATTATAATTATTACAACACGATACACAACACGAACGGCCCATTTCACGACGTAATTAACACAAGAAAACATCATAACAAAACCACGTGGTAATCATGCTTGGACCGCTACCCGCGCCATTTTGGCCACTATCGATACCTGAATTAAGGTCTGAGTATTGGAGACGGTTTTGGTTAAGGCTGGTTGATAATAAATCGGTAACGGAAACAATAACGAGAACGAGAACGGAAATATTGTTAAAATAAATGTATTAAAATGTGAGCATTCACAATAGTTAATTGTGGATGCTCACATTTAAATACATTTATTTTAACAATATTTATGTTCTCGTTCTCGTTGTCGTTTCCGTTCCCGGTTTATTGTGGACCAGTCTTTATACTGCAGGTTCCGTCACTTGAGAACATTCTCCTCGAGAATTCGAGACGATCCGTGCCTTTGACTGTCCGTGACTGCCTGTGTAGGCCTATTTGAACGCTACCATACAAAATGCGTGCTGCAATATTTTGATGTAACTTTACCGGTCCATGATGTGACGTTGACGTTCCATATGTAAATCGACCTTACTTACTTACTTACTTACTTACTTACTTACTTAATTACTTACTTACTTACTTACTTACTGGCTTTTAAGGAACCCGGAAGTTCATTGCCGCCCTCACATAAGCCCGCCATTGGTCCCTATCCTGAGCAAGATTAATCCATTCTCTATCATCATAACTCACCTCCCTCAAATCCATTTTAATATTATCTTCCCATCTACGTCTCGGCCTCCCTAAAAGTCTTTTTCCCCCGCCGGCCTCCCAACTAACACTCTATATGCAATTCTGGATTCGCCCATACGTGCTATATGCCCTGCCCATCTCAAACATCTGGATTTAATGTTCCTAATTATGTCAGGTGAAGGATACAATGCGTGCAGCTCTGCGTTGTGTAACTTTCTCCATTCTCCTGTAACTTCATCCCTTTTAGCCCCAAATATTTTCCTAATAACCTAAATTCTCAAAAACCCTCAATCTCTGTTCCTCTCTCAAAGTGAGAGTCCAAGTTTCACAGCCATACAGAACAACCGGTAATATAACTGTTTTATAAACTTCTAACTTTCAGATTTTTTGACAGAAGACTAGATGACAAAAGCTTCTCAACCGAATAATAACAGGCATTTCCCATATTTACTCTGCGTTTAATTTCCTCCCGAGTGTCATTTATATTTGTTACTGTTGCTCCAAGATATTTGAATTTTTCCATCTCTTCGAAGGATAAATCTCCAACTGAACGCTACCATACAAAATGCGTGCTGCAATATTTTGATGTAACTTAACGTTACCGGTCCGTGATGTGACGTTGACGTTCCATATGTAAACCGACCTATAGAACAAAATTGGCTTAGGCCTACATTTCCATGCAAGCATAGAGTTTCCAGTGTAAATTAGAGGACAGAAACTCATAACATAATTTTGCGTATATGTTGTCTACATCCTTAAACATTATAGCACACACAGACTCATAAATTGCTTAGTGAAAAAAAGATAAGGCAAGTGAATCGTTACACACTGTCAAGTGGTTTCTTTTCTGTTTTTTTTATAGACAGTGGTTTGAACGTGAATCAGTTGACGCAAGACTTTAGTATTTACACAGTTTATTATTTAGGATGTGATCATAGCAATGGCATAAGAAAGAAAAATTCACTAATTTGATTATTTCGAAACCAGAGGTCGCCAAGTAGTCCCTTTTCATGTGCATGCATACTTATAAGAACGCTGTAATTGGGTTATAACGAAATAAATTAGCCGCATCTGTGGCTCGAGTGCTAACCCGCTGGCCTTCCATCCAGGTTCGATACTCAGCCAGGTCGTGATGGAATTTGTGGTGGACGTTACAGTGGATTTTTCTCAGGGTACTCCCGTTTCCCTCTACCATTCCAATACAATTCTCCACCCTCCTCATTTCATCTATCATCCGCAATAGTAAAAATAAGCTGGTGTGATGTCTTGGGGGGGTAGTACGGATTTCCGATGCTAATATAGGAAGGACTTGGAGGTCTGGGTCCCTGGGGCTTATCATGCTACTCGCATGCGGACGGAACTATACTGTTTTCGCTGTAAGAAAAATCCTAATGTAAACACAAGCACGTGGCTGTCATACCATGATTAGCTCACAGTCGAAACACTCACACGACGCAGGAAAATATAGTCCGTATTTGGAAACTCTCACCTTGTATTATTTGAAAATAAAAAATTGAATTCTAGTTGTTAAATACAATGAAACATATAACTTCACTCATATATAAAACGATATGTAAAAGAAAAGCTACTTTTATATTTTTGTTATGTACTATGAACGCGGATGAATACAAACAGTAATACCGAGGTAGTCTGTTCTTGTAACAAGCTGGTGTCACTTGAGCTCGTAGTTGTTCACGTGAGCACGTGGTACTGAAGTATGGCATCTGCATCCTCGGTGTGTGTTGTTATTAAACATAAGCGTGGAAACCCTCTCAAAAGCGGAGAAAAACAAATAGTCTTAAATGTATATAGGCCTACTAATAAGTTATGTGAGTTTTAATTAGAATAATTATAAAGTAAATGTTTCCTAAACAAACGAATGCATAGTAGTGAGGTTAGGCCTACTTGACGAGTAACGGGAAATGTTTAACATGAAACAGAATGTACAACAGTAGGCGGGAACATGTACTGAGAATCTATGGCGCCAAACAGCGGCCAATGAAGCCAGGCTTTAGTCACGTGCTATTGTTTATATTAGGATTTTTCTTACAGCGAAAAGATTATATGCTCTAACAGGAGCTGAGACAGGATGGTCCACGATGACAGGGAGGGCTTGGAATTTCGAGCCCCTTGGGTTTATCAGGCTACTCGTCCACGAAACGAGACCTAGCTCTATCAGGAGTTGAGGCAGTATGGCCCACTTGTCATAATCGGATTCACGAATGCCATCTAGGGTAGGCCTACCTGTAGGACTTGAACACATTCATCGCACATAAGGGCCTACAAAGAGCCAAATGGTGTCAAGCCAACAAATTAATGTCATGCTAGAACCTATAATTGGGGAGACTTTCTCAAAACGCGATGAATGAACAATTTTTCAAAACTGATTTATTAATAACAGCATTAGTTTGACCTTACGGTCGTCCTGTAAATGAATTTTTTTATAACAGAGTGTTGAAACAAGCATTTAGTGTTCCAGAAAAACCCAGGACAGGAGGTCTAAATTCGGGACTCTCCCGAAAAAATCGGTACGGATGGTCACCTTCATTTAAAACAAATATTAAAGAACTAGCCGTACCCGTGCGCTCCGCTGCACCCGTTAGAAATAAATATAAAGTAATTACATAATTAAAATAGGACATTTGATCCAGGGAACATTCGTGTTTGATAGAAGGATAAATCGTTTATTATGTTACTTAATTTAAATTGAATTAAAAAATGAAAATGCGATCATTTTGATCCAGAGACCACTCATTCGGTCATAAAATATTTTAGGAAATACAGGAAACGAATGTACAGAATAGCCTGTCAAGTTTTCTGTGCATAAGAAGCTATTTTAATCTTACCTGTCCTCGATTCACTCAGAAGTTACTGTAATAACATTATAGCATTACGTCTATCTAGAGAAACTACACTTTCCAATGGTGAATTAATAATTAATTATACCAATCGGTTAATTTAGCTTCCGATATTACTTCATACAAACACAGAAACATTCTCTGTAGGCTATGTTTCATAGCTTTCGATTGTTGTTGTCCAAGTCCCCTTATAGATGAAGTCATTTGTTTTTTATTTCATTACACCGCCTTAGATGGCGTTGTTATTGTAATTTTTAAACTCATATATCTCATTAAATATCAGTCCTATCAAAATTTTCCATAGAGTAAAACTTATCGGAAATTATTTTTAAAGAAACTTTTGTTATGTAATATTTTTCAAGAAAATTAATAATAAGGGAGATATTTCGATTTATTTAATTCAAGCCCCCTTATAACCCCCCTTTTAAATAAAATATTTTGAATGCCGTATAGCCTAAATTCTAAGTTACAACGAACTTAATTTATATTCCAATTTTCATATAAATCGGTTCAGCCATTATCGCGTGAAAAGGTAACAAACATCCAGACAGACAGACAGACATACAAACAAGAATTTCAAAATAGCGATTTTCGGTTTCAGGGCGGTTAATTATATATGTTAGGACCAATTATTTTTGGAAAATCGAAAATTACCAGAAAAATTTCGGCTACAGCTTTATTATTATTATTATTATTATTATTATTATTATTATTATTATAGATGAAAGGTCTATTTCTTTAATTGACCCAGATTTTCTATGTTCCCTTTTACATCGGCAGTCTCTTGTTAGCTAAGGTTTGAACAATTGTCTCTTTTGCTGTCGATTCCATCTCCCAACTTGTATAGTATAAATCCCCCCCCCCCCCGTTTAAAAGTCTGAATTCAACACTGTTGATAGCTCTAACACATAATATGGGAAGCGTTCCGGCTATTGGTTTCACAGGCAGCCGAGGAGCGCATGTCGGCAAAGTTAAACGACAGCGTATGATTCGGCGGCCTCATCCTCAGCAGTTACTTGTGATTCGCCGTATCCCTGTCGTTCCCGCCCCTCTCCTCTCGACTCAAGCCACTTACATTGTCAACAGAGGACGGGCTGACGTTGCCTTCTTCTTTCCTTTCCATTCAAATTTCGATTAATTTTCCAGACATACGACCAAGCTGTAAATAATTATTCATGTACTAGCCGTACCCGTGCGCTCCGCTGCACCCGTTAGAAATAAATATAAAGTAATTACTTACTTACAAATGGCTTTTAAGGAACCCGAAGGTTCATTGCCGCCCTCACATAAGTCCGCCATCGGTCGCTATCCTGTGCAAGATTATTCCAGTCTCTATCATCGTTCCCCACCTCCCTCAAATCCATTTTAATATTATCCTCCCATCTACGTCTCTATTTAATTATATAATTAAAATAGGACATTTCATCCAGGGAACATTCGTGTTTGATAGAAGGATACATCGTTTATTATGTTACTTAATTTAAATTGAATTAAAAAATTAAAATGCGATCATTTTGATCCAGAGACCACTCATTTGGTCATAGAAATTAGTTTAGGAAATACAGGAAACGAATATACAGAATAGCCTATCAAGTTTTCTGTGCAAAAGAATCTATTTTAATCTTACCTGTCCTCGATTCACTCAGAAGTTACTGTGATAACATTAGAGCATTATGTCCATCTAGAGAAACTACACTTTCCAATGGTGAATTAACAATTAATTATACAAATCGGGTAATTTAGTTTCCGATATTACTTCATAGAAACGCAGAAACATTATCTGTGGGCTATCTTTCATAGCTTTCGATTGTTGCTGTCCAAGGCCCCTTATAGACGAAGTCATTTGTTTTTTAATTCATTACACGGCCTTAAGATGGCAGGTATTTTAATTTTAAAACTCATTTATCTCTTTAAATATCAGTCCTATCAAAATTTTTTAAGGAATAAAACTTATCGCAAATTATTTTTAAAGAAACTTTTGTTATTTAATATTTTTCACAAAAATCAATAATAAGCGAGATATTTCGATTTATTTAATTCAGGCCCCCTTATAACCCCCCTTTTTAATAATGTATTTTGAATGCCATATAGCCTAAAATCTAAGTCACAACGAACTTAATTTATATTCCAATTTTCATCGAAATCCGTTCAGCCATTATCGCGTGAAAAGGTAACAAACATACATACAGACAGACATACAAACAAAAATTAAAAAAAAAGCGATTTTCGGTTTCAGGGTGGTTAATTATATATGTTAGGACCAATTATTTTTGGAAAATCGAAAATTACCAGAAAAATTTTGGCTACCGATTTATTAGCCTATTAGTATAGATTTGACATTTCCCTATTTAGTATTGTAATATTTGTATCACTTGAAATTGTATATGAAGGCCTGAACAATAATAATAATAATAATAATAATAATAATAATAGTAATAATAATAACAATAATAATAATAATTTATTTATTTACTTATATTTAATGTGCTATACAACAGCCAGTGGCCAATTACAGTTCAGCACAATGAATATAACAAAAACGTCAGAAATGATATAAATTACAATAAAAACACAATGAAATAATTAAAATAATGGCAATTAAATAAAATGATAATTACAAATGAAATAATGGAATCACATAAATGAAGAATGGAATCATATAGGCTAAATAGTATTACAAAGATATGCAAGATGACGAGAATATTATAATACAACGACAATAATGACATTGGATGGACGGAGTAAAATGGATGACTAATATACTTAAATAATGACAATTAAAAGTGATCGTAATTGAAAATGAGTGGAATCAAGTAAATTGATAAACAACAAAATAATATAACATAAAAGGTAACGAGAATAATATTAAAATGCATATTTAAACAAAAGACATAAATTAAACTGACATAAAACTCCAAATTATAAACTAAAAAATGGATCCAAGTTAGGTCCATGCAAATTAGCAAATTTTATACATCTGCAGACCGGAGAGAGAGATTTAGAATGTCTATTGTAAAACATTTTATGAAACATAATAATAATAATAATAATAATAATAATAATAATAATAATAATAATAATAGGGTAAACTAGGGTCTGTTGGACAGTCGGGCATGTTGGACACTCTGTACTTTAACGTGTTACCACTCCACTTGTGGGCACCACATTCTGCTAGAAGTCAATGACGGAAGTAGCCCCATTCGTGGCTATTTCCTTCATTGACTTCTAGCTGAATGTGGTGCCCACAAGTAGCGTGGTAACACGTTAAAGTACGAAGTGTCCAACATGCCCGACTGTCCAACAGACCTTAGTTTACCCTAATAATAATAATAATAATAATAATAATAATAAAAGATATACTGTGAAAGACTAATATTGAAAATTATCTAAGTTAGACCTACAGTTAATCTCAATGTGATAGGCTACCTACATTAAGAATGTAAAGTTAGTTATTTAGAACTGTCATTTATAAAATAAAGTAGGCCTAGGCCTACAATTATTTGGATATTTTCACTATTTGACATTCTTGCTAGCAAGAGGGGTAATGAGATTACCCCATTGATGATTTTTCAACATTATTTTCATTTTTCTCCATATTTCTTTTTTTAAATTCAATGTATTTGTCTGTTATAGCCTACTTAATATTTTTTTGCATCCTCTAGCGTCGAACATGTTTCCCTACATTCTGGGAAAACAAAACCAGTTTCTGATATGTTAAATGTTATGTTTTATTTAACGACGCTCGCAACTGCAGAGGTTATATCAGCGTCGCCGGATGTGCCGGAATTTTGTCCCGCAGGAGTTCTTTTACATGCCAATAAATCTATTGACATGAGCCTGTTGCATTTAAGCACACTTAAATGCCATCGACCTGGCCCGGGATCGAACCCGCAATCTTGGGCATAGAAGGCCAGCGCTATACCAACTCGCCATTCAGGTCGACCAGTTTCTGAAATTGCCTAGGCCTATATAATAAGGAAGGTTGTGCGTATTATGTATTGAAAAGAACGAGTTTAAGGTATTATGTGCCATTTTGGATAACAATGATGTAAATCAGAACATGTCTTTAATATTAAGTAAGGAATCTGAAAGAGATTGTAGGCCTACATTGTTCATGCCCGGAATTGACCATGACGTTTACTGTATGTACGATACTGTCCACTTGTTGAAAGACGTAAGACAAAATTGCATTAATAAAAACGATTCATTAGCAGTGCAGAAGTTAGACGTATCAAGAAAACTGAAAACACTGGAATAAAACTTACAAGGTTAGAGGGTGGATTTTGTAATTGCCATTACTTTAGGCCTGATATAATATTTACGCTTATTTTTTTAGGATAGTGTAGATTAACACTGATATTTCTCTAACTATACATGTTACATATATGAGTATATGTGAAAGGAATGCTGCTATTAGTAATATTCAGACTAGTCGGCATGCGATGGGTTGACTCAGCTAGGACTCGTGACGTCACGCTCTTTGTGAAAAGAGAGAGAAACATTCCCGTCTGTAATACAGTACGCCATGGCGTAGCTAATATCATTTAATGAAATTTTTTTTTACAAGATCACTTCTATACCGAAATTAAAATTTAAGCTTATAGACTATCATTTTTAGAGAGAGAAACAAGCTGACATTTTTATGTAACTTAACTGTTTTCCGTGGAAAATTGTAACAAATATCGATATGTTTACTTATGCCCCTGTTAAATATTAATATAAAATAAGATAACTTACATGCATAATTATGAAAATCGTACTCAGCTATAACATGAACTTTTGAATAATTTCAAGGGAAAAATTGTTCCGGGGCCGGGTATCGATCCCGGGACCTCTGGTTGAACGTACCAGCGCTCTACCACTGAGCTACCCGGGAACTCCACCCGACACCGTCTCAACTTTTCCCTTTATATCCATACAACTCGCGTGGGCTGACGAAACGCCAGAGACCCACAACGAGTGCACACAATCTCTGTGTGACTTGGAATTGTGGTTTACTGTTAACGTACACAGTAACGTATATATTATGCAAATCTAGTCTTTCAGGTGAAGCTACCTGTAAAGCAGATTTGAATAATTTCAAGGGAAAAATTGTTCCGGGGCCGTGTATCGATCCCGGGACCTCTGGTTGAACGTACCAGCGCTCTGCCACTGAGCTACCCGGGAACTCCACCCGACACCGTCTCAACTTTTCCCTTTATACACAGAGATTGTGTGCACTCGTTGTGGGTCTCTGGCGTTTCGTCAGCCCACGCGAGTTGTGTGGATATAAAGGGAAAAGTTGAGACGGTGTCGGGTGGAGTTCCCGGGTAGCTCAGTGGTAGAGCGCTGGTACGTTCAACCAGAGGTCCCGGGATCGATACCCGGCCCAGGAACAATTTTTCCCTTGAAATTATTCAAATCTGCTTTACAGGTAGCTTCACCTGAAAGACTAGATTTGCAACATGAACTTTTGTTGACATGTCTGTCGTAAGTCATTTCAAGTTTATGCCCATTGAAACTGAAGATTTTTACGGATTTACGATAAATTCCCCTACCTCTCTGGAGACTTATCTGTCCAAAGGGGCTAAGTGCCAGTGTTTCGAATTTCATTTTATTCAGTCTAAGGTAGGAACATCCTTATGTGCATATCATACTAAATTGTCTTTGTCGTAGCTCAACTGTAAGTGACTCATTCGTGCGCTGAAAAATCGTGTTGTATGTACCTCAACATGCATTTCGCAGTGTATTTTGTATATCAATATATCAGAAACTTGTTTTTGACGCTTAGCCCCTTTTGAAAAGACAGGTCTTCATTTTTTTTTTTCGAGGAAATACAAAGTTGTAAGAATTTTTGCTGTCCGATTTCACATGGAATGTCCCACATCCTGCAGAATCGGAGAAAAAAATTAGCACTTTTTCCTCTTGGGATCCATTGGGATACTATAACTTCAAACCATCGTTAACGACACTGGCTAGGCTACTGTAGAATGATTCGTAGGCTATATTCTAATGTTTTGGGAACTTCAGAAACAAATTTTCCCACAGTGAGATTGGCTATAGTACAGCGGCTCATTACGTCCGTCGTCTCATCCACAGCGATCCATAGCCTATGCAGAAATCTCTTATTTCGCTTTTAATTTCTTCCATGGTTTCTAGGTAGCAGATATCAAGCTAGTTCTACCGGAGCGTAGGCTTATCTGGAATTTTTCGCTGGAAGTATTTCTTCAAGAGAAAAGCGATATTCTGTCACTTGTAGTTTATACCACGTTATGTCTGCAGCTACAATCGCAGTACACGTTTTAGTAACATTTCTCCGAAGCAGTAGCTCATGTTGCATATGCGTCAGTAGAACTTGTTTTCTAGAATAATGATCCTGTTTGTTTCTTTGGTGTAATTAATTTCGTAAGCTTAGGGAAGAGATGGGTAGTATCGGACAACGGGTAATATCGGACAGTGAGTTTCTTTCCTCTACCACCTGATGATAGTACGTGAATAACATGGTTACGTTTCTGTGATGTTGCATACAGAAACGTAACCATGTCATTCAGGTACTAGTCTACCAACGGTCAGCGCGCCTGGCCGCGAAACCAGGTGGCCTAGGTTCGATTCCCGGTCGGGGCAAGTTACCTGGTTGAGGTTTTTCCGGAGTTTTCCCTCAACACAATATTAGAAAATGCTGGGTAACTTTCGGTGCTGGACTCCGGACTCATTTCACCGGCATTATCACCTTCATCTCATTCAGACGCTAAATAACCTAAGATGTTAATAAAGCGTCGTAAAATAACCTACAAAAAAAGGTACTAGTCTACCATCTGGTGGTAGATGAAAGAAACGCACTGTCCGATATTACCCGATGTCCGATACTACCCAACTCTCCCCTATATACAGTATGTTCTTTCAGTTGTGACTTCATTGAACAACATCTTTCTTTCACATATAAGCATAGTACAATTTTACCACCAGGCGTTAACCTCTCGTCCGTCGCAAACCGTGCTTTTAATTTTTCGGCTAGTGAAGATGTTGTTGGTGCCATTATACAGAGTGAACCGTATGTAATGTCATTAATTTCACGGGTTATTCTTCGAGACATTTCAAACAAAAAGTTTAAAAATATTATTTTGTTAATTCTTGCTTAATTTTCGATATGAAAATTGTTTTATATGAAATATTTTATAGTTCGTTTTGGGAAAGCCATTGATTGAATTCCCAATATGCTCAGTACGTTCAAGAGAGCAGTAAGCTTATATTATGCTCATAAATGATTGAAATAATTTTAGTTTTGTCCATTAAATGTGCAGAAATTTGATCCGAACAAATATGACTTTTCCTTCTGAAAAGAAATTTTAAATTTAGATTTGTTCGGATAAAATATTTGCACATTTAAAAGACAAAACTGAAATTGTTTAACTTAAATCATTTCGGAATATGTATGATAAGTCTTTCTTGTGTTAAATTTTAACGTACCTTGTTAACATGTTTCGACCTATTTTGGGTCATCTTCAGAACTGGTGTTGGCGCCACTTGTTTCCTGTGTGGGTGCGTTCATAGTGTAGAGTCAAAGTGTGTATGTGTTTTTAAATTGAGTTGTGTGTTGAGAATATCGTTGGGGTGTGTTTTCGTGTGTCTGTATATTTAATATTGTTCTAGTGTGTTGAGTTTCTGGCGTTTTGGTTGGATGTGCAGTATTTCCATGTCTGTGTTGATGTCTCTGTAGGTGTGGTTGGCATTTGTGGTGTGTTTTGCATATGTGGAGGTGTTTTGTAATTTTGTTATGGCTGTGATGTGTTCTTTGTAACGTGTTTGAAATGATCTGCCTGTCTGTCCTATGTAGAAGTTGTTGCAGATGTTACATTTGAGTTTGTATACGCCTGTGTGGTTGTATTTGTTTGTTTGTGTTGTTTGTGTGTTGAGATGTTTTTATAGAGTGTTATTTGTTCTGTATGCGATGTTTTAATTTAATTTCTTGAATAAGGTTGCAATTTTATATGTGTTTTTGCTTTCGTATGTTAGTGTGATGTATTTTTTGTGTTCTTGTGTTTGTGTTGTATTCTTCTGTTTTTTTTGTGGTTTTGTTTTGTCTTACGTATTATGTTGTCTATTATGTTGGGGTTGTATCCATTTTCTTGTGCTATGTATTTGATTGTGTTTAGTTCTTCGTTGTAATCCTGTTGGTTCATTGGTAGGCCTATGTTGAGTAGTCTGTGTACCATTGTTCGGAATGCAGCTTGTTTGTGTTGTGTGGGGTGGTTGGATGTGTTGTGTATGTGTGTTGTTGTTGTTGTGGGTTTTCTGTATACTTTGAATGTGTGTTTGTTGTCTACTTTTTTATAGTTTTCAATTTCTAATGTGTAGTATAGCTTTGGGTGTATTTTGTTTGTGTTGATGTAGGTTCAAGATGTTAAATCATTTATTGTCATAATACACTGTTTTCTTAAATTGACTTAGCATATTGAGAATTAGATAGATAGATAGATGGATTTATTGAGTAATATTATACATGCAGATGTTATATTATCACAATTTTCTCTTAAATCCAATGCACGCGTCTTCTGACCGTACGTGCTTTGTACCTAAAACAAGTCCAACTTTGTAGGTTTCACCCCCCTCACCTATAGTTAGATCCAACCACTCTCCAAAAGAACACACAGATTAAAATAAAAATGGCGCAAACAAAACACATTATATAATATATCTTAACCTAAACAGGCATAAAAGAGTATAATTGAGTATCCCTTCGCCAGTTCGCATCACAAACTTCAACAGCTGAAGTTCTAAACCAATGGCTTTCCTAAAACACGCTATGAAATGCAAATCTAGTCTTTCAGGTGAAGCTCCCTGTAAAGCAGATTTGAATAATTTCAAGGGAAAAATTGTTCCGGGGCCGGGTATCGATCCCGTGACCTCTGGTTGAACGTACCAGAGCTCTACCACTGAGCTACCCGGGAACTCCACCCGACACCGTCTCAACTTTTCCCTTTTTTATATCCACACAACTCGCGTGGGCTGACGAAACGCCAGAGACCCACAACGAGTGCACACAATCTCTGTGTGACTTGGAATTGTATAATATATACGTTACTGTGTACGTTAACAGAAAACCACAATTCCAAGTCACACAGAGATTGTGTGCACTCGTTGTGGGTCTCTGGCGTTTCGTCAGCCCACGCGAGTTGTGTGGATATAAAAAAAGGGAAAAGTTGAGACGGTTTCGGGTGGAGTTCCCGGGTAGCTCAGTGGTAGAGCGCTGGTATGTTCAACCAGAGGTCCCGGGATCGATACCCGGCCCCGGAACAATTTTTCCCTTGAAATTATTCACGCTATGAAATGTTTCGTATAGGCCTAAAACAGTTTTTATCTCGAAAAGAAAGCAAAAACGAGCAAAATTGTATTAAACTTTTTTGTTTGAAATGTCTCAAAGAATATACCCTTGAAATTAATGTTTTTATTTACGTTCACTTTCACTACACGCTGAAGTTAAGAACAAGCTTCTCTGATCTCCAATGCACGCTAGAAATGAGTTCTCAGAAAATTCTAAATAAAGTAATTAGCCTATTTCAGGACACACGTGTAGTGTTGGCAATGCTGAAACAGGGCAGCGCACGGTCAGATGTAACGAACTGCGATACATTAACAGTGAATGTCTGAAGGTGCGCTCGGGCGCGGGTTCGATTCCCGCTTGGGCTGATTACCTGGTTGGGTTCTTCCGAGGTTTTCACCAACCGTAAGGTGAATGCCAGGTAATCTATGGCGAATCCTCGGCCTTATCTCGTCAAATACCATCTCGCTATCACCAATCTTACCGACACTAAATAACTTTGTAATTGATGTAGCGTCGTTAAATAACCAACTAAAAAAATTAACAGTGAACAGAAATAGAAAGTGACTGACCTCAAAGACCCCGAGATATGGAAGTGAAGATCACGTTTCTTAAGCTGCAAGGCACGATTATTACATCACTCATACATTGACAAAGCATAGCGACAATAAAGTAACACGTCACAGCTGTGTAATTTCAAGAACTTTCACTTTATTTCTGTACTAAAGGAGAAAAATAGATACTGTTCTCCAACCAGGAGATAAACCGTGAAAGGAATGTGCTTACTATTGCGTCATCTATTGGAGCGAAGTAGATAGATAATATTACCGTTATAACGTCAGTTTAAAAATCATGCGCTCTCCTCCATATGTTATTTCCTGTATGGAGGGATTAAAAGACCAAGAGATTAACGTGATCTAATTTTGTAACTAGGGTAGTATAAAATGTGTTATGGTTTGTGCTTTGAGAGATAGCCAATAGAGATGTGAGTACCCACGTGTGTGACCTTATGATATATTATGACATCAAGATTCATTCACAGCATCACCCCGCTTCGTTTCATTCCCTGGAGACTTTCTCGTGGTTGGAGTAGAGTAGATGAATAGAAAGAATGGGGGAAATAAACATAACATGACAAAGTATTTATTTTTATATAAGATTATTCGGATATTTGCAATGCACTCAAATATGTAAAAATATGTAAAATGAAACATGAATACCGCAGTGTGTATGCTTCAATTCGTAAAGATTTTCTGTTTGTGTGTGTCTTCATATAGGCTTAAAAGTATAATAATAATAATAATAATAATAATAATAATAATAATAATAATAATAATCCGTGGCGCTACAGCCCGTGAAGGGCCTAGACCGATCAGCCGGCTGATGGCTTCACGTCCACATGCCGAAGCAGAGGTGGGCGATCATCCAACCAGAATAGAGGTATCGTGTGGTTAGCACGATGATCCTCCCAGACGTTATAGTAGGCATTCGCAACCGGATTTCGCTACCTATCATAGCTCCCCAAGTGCATCACGATGCTGGGTGGGCACCGGTCCCATACACTGGCCGAAATTTCATGAGAAAATTTCTTCCTCCATGAGGACTCGAACCAGCGCGCATTCCGTAACGCGAGTGCCTTAGACCACGACGCCACGGCGCGTGACCCTAAAAGTATAGAATATGTAATTATATAAAAAAAATCCGGGCTCTAGCAATGAGGTCTACTGTTGCCAGACATGATATCCTGTTAAATTCTTCAATAAGATATGGCACTATTTCAACTCTGATTCCATCAACCTGTTTATTACGTTCCTAATTGTTGCAGAGGTGTGTGGTATGATGTGTGTAATATTGATTTTTCCGTAACATGAACCTAAGTCTAGTAATTTTATTCATGGTCAATTTCTTTGAAGCCTTCTAAAATAAATGTATTAACATGCCGCATATCTTTAGCACACAATGAAAAACTTTGCTGTCGTATTTTTTGTTACACCTGGTAAACCAGAAGGAAATGTGTTATTGTCGTTACTTCAAATTATATTCTTTTAAATGGATTGTTCTTGAATAAAAAGACAATAATCCTTACAAATTTATGTAAGAGACATACACACTACAGGGTGTCTCTAAATTAGACCGACAAAATTAGGGAGCAGATACAAACCTTCGTGGAAGCATATTTTGTTAAGGAACCCATGGGCTGCAACGCTTCGTTTCAGTGCAAAAAGGAATTACATGTAGGGATAAAGTAAGTAGGTATGTGCAAATAACAAGCGATTCTGTGTCACATGATTTTGTGTGTTAACCCAAACAAAGTAAAAATACGTACAGAAAAACGAAACTAACGACGCATTAAACTGTACTGAACATTACAAAAGAACGAGTGCAGTATAAGTACTAAACTACGTAGACGAATAACACGGATAACAAGAGGTCGTACTAGTGGAAGTAAACAAACGTGCTGTAATCGATACCAAATGATACTGGGCTCCGGACGTAAACAAACCGAGTGATAGTAGTTATGACACACCCCTCTTGGACTGAAAAGAGTGATTATCCGTTCCCGCCTTCTTGCAATGAAACGAAGCTTCACAGCCCATGGGTTCCTTAACAAATTATGCTTCCACGAAGGTTATCTGTCTGTTCCCTAACTTTGCCGGTCTAATTTAAAGACATCCTGTAGATTTATTTTCGTCTGAAACCAAAAGAAATATACTTCATAGGCCTATATCGCCTGTCAGGTGGCGAGCCTCAGCCGGAGTGTGATATGTGCCGTGTTCCACTTACGGTGGAACATTTTTTATTGCATTGCAGAAAATATGACCGTGTCCGCCGGCAATATGGAATTCGGCCGACTTTACGTGACGCTCTTGGATATGATTTTAATTGCACAAATGCAGTTCTGAGATTTTTATCGAATACAGGACAGGATAAGGTGATTTAGTTTTTTATTGACCCGTTTTACTTCTCCTCCGAACCCTTTACATCCGGAGGTTACATGTTGCTTTATATTTGATTTTACATTGTTGACATTTCGGACTTTATACATCCGAATATTTTATAAAATTTTATTGTTTTTGAAATGTGATACACAATTTATCTCTGGTGGCCTCAGTTTTTATTCTTTTATTTGTTCGTTTTGAATACCACCTAGGGTCGTAGAATTGCTCACTTTTATGATTCTGTACAAATCACCTTGTGTGTACTGCATTTGTGTACCTCGTTTTACCGTGACAACGCTTTTTATTTCTTTTAGAACTCTGATTATTATACAGGGATATCATTTTATTTTTACTAACATTTTTAATATTAACCTGGCTATACCTTTGGATCAACACCGTTTGCTACCCCTTCCACGACTGGAGTTCGATGATACTGGCGTAATATACAAACAAATCACTTTGCTAGGTATAGGAGGGAAGAAAAGTAGTTCATCCATTTACGTAAACTAGGAGATATCGCGCTTTTGAGTTTGATCATTTTCATTAGGTTTTTGTTTAATCAAAATACAGTACAGTATTAACAATGAGTGTTTTTACTCACGAACTGAGCTGCCCATGTGGACGTATTCATTATGCAATGTATATTATACTGTCTACAGCACATTAGCATACACTATAGAGAATGAAGTTAAATTGAAAAATAATCATAATATGGATATTTAAACACATTTTTAAAATGGTGGCCGTTCATTTCGATACAGGCTTCAGTTATAATGTGCATATTATCGCTATAGACTATTGTACCTAATCCCAATTACCAGTTTCGTTCTTCGTACTAGTAACTCATGTTGAAATAATTCTGTACCGTCGAAACCTGTGGAGTAACGGTTAGCAAGTCTGGCCGTGAAACCAGGTGGCCTGGGTTCGATTCTCGGTTGGAGCAAGTTACCTGATTGAGGTTTTTCCCTGGGTTTTCCTTCAACATAATATGAGCAAATGCTGGGTAACTTTCGGTGTTGGACCCCGTACTCATTTCACCGGCACTATCGCCTTCATCTCATTCAGACGCTAAATAACCTAAGCTGTTGATAAAGCGTCGTAAAATAACCTACTAAAATAAAGAAAAAAAAATCTGTACCTACTCTATAAAAGAGTACCTTACGTACTGTAAATGCAATGTTCACTTTTGCTCGATCCGAAAAGATAAAATTATTCAGACATACTATCTACTCTCCGTCCAAGTGGTTATATCGTAGGGTCGTAGAAAGGGAAGAAATCACGTGACAGTTAATTACTTAAGGAGGCCCTTTTATTTAAGTTATTTTAAACGCTTGTATAATATTACGTAGACGTCCAATTCCTAACAGAAATTAATGTTTTCAGAAAAGAGCTAAGATAGCCCAGCTACTAGACTTAACAGAGGGGCGAACAGAAGCAGATGGGGGAAACCGGGATGCGACATAGGGAAACGGACGATAGTACCCGTACGAAAATATGATTCAATATTGAAAGCTCTTTCGTCACTGGAAAATGTGAACATATTTCTGAAACGTACTATACTCAGTAACTCAGTACTGCTTACGCGCCCTCGGCTCTGTGTCGTGAACGGTTGGAAGTTTACTAGTAGAAGGGGTGGGAGTAAAGTACATTCCAAAACTCAGGTGCAATATAAATTGTAGTAAAAATAAAATGATGTCCCTGTATTATTTATGTCTTTGTTTTATTAAGAATTTTAGATAAGGGCGCAAATAGCGATAGTATCTGACGCGCCCTTTTTAAACCCTACTACTACTACTACTACTACTACTACTACTACTACTACTACTACTACTACTACTACTACTACTACTACTGCTACTGCTACTGCTACTGCTACGAAGATCAACATAATGCAGTACTGAGCAAGAATAGTATTCTTCTAGCGTAGTAGTCTAAACTAGGATTTTCCCGTCTTGTGTCCGTACGAAAATAAATTAAAGCGGCCGAGCCGCACCGAACACGGGATTCGAGCACAGTCTAATACAGGCATGTCAGAAATCAGACTCTAAGGGGCGTATTCATAGACATTTTTAGCGCGGGCTTCCGGTGGATGATCAGAATTTTTCGTATTCATAAACCAGTGTTAGCGATAGGATATGATTTGAATTCTGTACAAGTAACCAGTGGATAGCCGAGGCTAGCTTAGTACGCTCGTAGCGCGTGCTGCGAAATGTCTATGAATAGCACCCTAAATGTGCAGTTATGTGCGCGGATCGCCGGTCTGTGCAGGTTGCATCAATCAAGCGTTGCTCTTACCCGTTCTTAGCTGGAGGGGTGTACAATAATCTATTCTGCGCTTGTAGGGTTGGATTAAATAGACATTTGGACATTATAAACATACTGTAGTTAGCAGAACGAAAAAAAAAACACAGTTATCAGTGTCTATATTTGACAATTGTAATACAAGAAACTTTAGGCTTATTCAGTTATACAAGGACATCATTTTATTTTTACTAACATTTTTAATATTAACCTGTCTATACCTTTAGAGAACCGGAAACACCGCTTGATCCCCCCTCCAAGACTGGAGTTCGATGATACTGGCGTAAAACACAAATCACTCTAATAGGTATAGGAAGGAAGAAAAGTAGTTCATCCATTTACGTAAACTAGGAAATATCGCGATTTTGAGTTTGACAATTTTCATTAGGTTTTTCTTTAATCAAAGTACAGTACTGTATTAAGAATAAGTGTTTTTACTCACGAAGTGAGTTATCCATGCGAACGTATTCATTATGCAATGTATATTATACTGTCTACAGCACATTAGCGTACAATATAGAGAAAGAAGTTAAATTGAAAAATAATCATAATATGAATATTTAAACACAATTTTGGAAATGGTGGCCGTTCATTTCGATACAGGCTTCAGTTCTTTTGTGCATATTATCGCACTATAGACTATTGCATCTAATTCCAATTGCCAGTTTCGTCCTTCGTGCTAGTAACTCATGTTGAAATAATTCTGTACCTACTCTACGTACTGTAAATTCAATCTTCACTTCGGCCCGACCCGAAAATATAAAATTACTCAGACATGCTATCTACTGTCCGTCCAAGTGGTTATGCCGCAGGATTGTAGAAAGGGAGGAAATCACGTGACAGTTAATTACTTAACGAGGTCCTTTTATTTAAGTTAAATTAAACAGCTGTATAATATTACGTAAACGTCCATTTCCTAAGAGAAATTAATGCTTTCAGAAAAGAGCTAAGACAGCCCAGGTTTTACAGAAGAGCGAGCAGAAGCAGGTGGGGGAAATCGGGATGCGACGTAGGCAAACGGACAGTACCTGTGCGAAAATATGATTCAATATTGAAAGCTCTTTTGTCACTGGAAAACGCGAACATATTTCTGGAACGTACTGTACTCAGTAACTCAGTACTGCTTACTATCTGCGGTCTTGGTTCTGTGTGGAGTTGGAACTTCATTAGTAGAAGGGGTGGGAGTGAAGTACATTAAAAACTCAGGTACAATAAAAATTGAAGTAAAAATAAAATGATGTCCCTGTACTTCGCAAAGTAGTGGTTTGTAAAGCATAATTTATTAATATAATTTTTATGTAGTATTTGAAGAAAAAAATTGCAGTAATTTCGAAACAACAAGAAACGACCAAATATTTCATTTTACTAGTAGGTACTAATTATTTTAAAGTAATAGACCCTACTATTTCATTGTTCGTCAAGCATTATTATTTACTGTGATCGTTGGTACACAAATGTTGAAAAAAATACTACACTCCCAATTAATTACATGCAATAGGACATTGTGAAGTTTTTACACTGAAATCATTTCTTTGCTGTATGTCAATATAAATTAATATTAATATTATTAAATATAAATTAAGCTTAGAATTTAAATTCACATATAGTTTATTTGCAAACGTTGAGAGCAAGTATAGAAAAGTTGGGAGCGTTACTTAAAGAAATTAAATGTGTACTTCATAAGCTGTGAAGCGACGAAATTCTCTTTATGTCAGATTTAAAGATTTATTAATATAAGTATATTGAATTAATATTGTGACGTGAGATGGAAAATTTGCCATTATATATTTTTCCAGAAAAAGTTTCCGCCTTGCAAATAGTTGTTTTCTTCTCTCCTTACAACCTCAAGAGCCTCACATGTATTCCTCATTATATTCTCATCACTTACCAGTTTATGAAATGAAAGTCGTAAGTCGTCTAACCTTTGATGGCTGTGTTAGTACAGACTCCAAAACAACGCCATTGTCAAGTACGTTTTGCCGTGAGAGTACTGATTAAGAAATAAGCGCTGGCAATATCATATTTTGAGAACTTTACTAATCTGATCTAAATTGTCACCTCACAACACTATTACCTCGACATAGGCTGATGAAAGCCTTTTGTTTTAAAATAATTATTATTGTTGGCTGAGGAAAACATTATAACAATTATGTTATATGATTCGTAATTTCTCTTCTCCGTTATCTGTGAACTCCTCACTTTATTTATCATAACTCATTCACAGGCACAGCCAAATCTGCACTCGTACTGAAACTGTGTTACTGAAACAAAAGCTGCTGCAGATATTGTAGGCCTATAGCCCTGTCGCGCTCCCCTCAAAGGCGATTCACTCCCTCCAAGTAGGGGAATAGAGAGTGCACATCACATAGAGACAGTTGCACAATGTGCGCGACTGCACAATGTGCAGGGTTTTGACATGCCTGGTCTAGTATATATAGTCACGAAGCTTGAGTTGTGAGGGTGCTAGGAACAATAGACTGTGCAAGTACTATTTCGCATTGTCTGTAATGAGGCGATAATATTAGCGATCCTGGTGGTTAGAAACTATCTATGGATGCATATTTACTACGTATTGAGCTTCGTGACTGTCTATACTAGACTGTGATTCGAGCATGACATTCTGGCTCCGTCTGGAAAGATCTGCGTATAGCCTACCCAACCGGGCTGGATTCAGCTTATCTCTTCTATAGGCTATTGTTCTTGCGTATGACTCGCACATTCAGGACTCAGCGGCCTTTAGGCGATCAATATTATTGCGCAGTAATATTGTGCAATAATATTGACGTTCTCTGGAGGCCGTTCAGCAAATTGTGATGACGTGGCTTCAGAGACTTGACACAGATTTTTTCTATGCAGACATCGGGGCCTTGATCTAATGTTGGAGGAAGTGCTTGGACAAACATGGTGCCTACGTTGAAAAATAATGCGTACCAGTGCCCTACTACTACTGTATGTATCAGTGTAGCTGCCTGTGCAATAAAGTTTGTCCATGAGAGCTCTTTTCTTACCTTTGAAGCATCCTCGTACTTGCAGAATGAAATCGGTATGAGAGGCATATGCCACAATTATTTCATTACTTAAAAATATCTTTGTAGAAAATATCATATATTCCTTTGTCTTATGCTGTCCTGTGTTGTCACAGCGGTGGCCCTGTGCCATGCTGAAAACACGACCCAGGATTTCGCAATGTGTCTGTTCAGTGTTGATTAAAAAATAATGCCCTTCCCTACACCGAACTGGATTGCAAATCGGAACGAAAGCAAGAAGTTAAATATGACGAAGAACGAAATAAAAACTGTCACATGCTTTATTTAAGGAGGAATTTCAGTTTATCATATACATGTAATTGAATCACTGAATATAAAAAGGGAATAAGTCCCAGTTTTGGCAAAAGTGAGTTGAGACTGTGGTCATACTAATTTAGGTATGCTCTTTCATTCTGAATGAAAAGGGAACAGGTCCCTCATTTCCTTAGTCTAGATTTCAACACTTTATTTTTCATTTTAATTTGAAAAGGATCTTAGTCAACGACTTGTTCTCTTCTCATAAGAAATTAAAGTTTGTTGTTCCTGTCATCTAGAGGAAAAATATGGAACCTGAGTAAAATGGCGTCAAACGATGAAAGTAGTGCTTATTCAAGTCCTGCAAAACGCAAGAAATGTGTTGTAAACACTGATCACTACAAGCAGAATCGAATAAAAATGGCTCAAGTCAGGTGTTTATGTAATAACCAACAGCTTTCTGTTTCTATGCACTACACTCCACTGTTCATAAGTTGGCATACAATAAAAATAAAGCTTTTAATTTTAATAATAGAAATAACGATACGTATGCTTAATATTTTTACAATGTATTCGTTAGATATGAAAGGAGAACAAGTCCCCACATATTTCCTTTTTTTGTTTATGTAATAACCGACAGCTTTCATTGTTTCTATGTGCTACACTACTGTGTTCATAAATTGGGATACAATAAAGCTTTTGATTTCAATAATACAGATAACGATACATTTTATTTAATATATGTTTTGCAGTATATTTCGTTAGATATGAAAGGGGAGCAAGTCCACACACAAAAATTGTTTCTCTAGGGCAGGATAAATTGAGAAATACACATTTTTTTTACATAAATATCTTGTAGCCTATAGTCATGATACGTCCATAGAAATATTTTCGGTGCAATTTGTTTATATTTCGTTGTGTGCAGAAGTTATTTGTCTTTTTTTCAAAACTAACTGAATGTGACTTATTCCCTTTTCGTATTTAGTGATTCAATTGAAAGTTCCTCTTGAATAACGTTGTATGGAACATTTATATCTGGATTCCATACAACTTTATAGGTCTACTTGGAATTCGTTCTATTGTAGGCAAAATTGTATCATTATTAACAGTGTTAACGGGATACACAAGTAAAAGTGGCTGAATACTGTGATTTAATTCAGTGGGAAGTTGCAGCAACATTTCTTATTTTTTATGGAAGCCGTATTAATAGCATTTTGTTCTCAATTTAATCGCATTTTTAATCAATTTTTGTTATGTTCTTAAAAAGTTTACAATCTGAATAAGTAATAGGCCATGTTTACTGCAATCTGATTATAAACCGTGGATGAATAGACCAACACCTTATCCTCAAGCATAAATAATATAAGTGTTCTTGAATCTAAACATTCATAAAATTATATTCTCTCAGTTCGAGAATTAAGGGAGCCATATTAAAAGGGACAGTGAAGTGGTTATTCGAATCAATAGGCTTTAATTCAGTAAAAAAATTACATCATAATATCCACTTCTGCAGGCAAATAATAATAATAATAATAATAATAATAATAATAATAATAATAATCATCATCATCATCATGTCAGTCTTTTAATTTCTAAACAAAAGTGATTAGGTATCTTAATTTATTTTTGAGCAAGTAATCCTACACCTCCATCATACATTGGCAGAATCGTAAGAAATTTCAGTCTCTAACGTATCTTATTACTAGATGTTATTGTACATTGTGCATCAATTCATAAACAGCTAAAATTGTACATTAACCATTTGAACTCCTCTAGAATCACTGTTACAATGATAAATGGTACTATTCAAGAACATTGCTAAACAACAGGAATTCTCATTACCTAGCATCAAAGTACCTTAGGCCTATAGGCCTACAAGATGTGACAAACATTTTTTTTTAATTCAGTATCAATCCAAAAGAAACCCGTAATACGTAATTTTTGACATCAATGACAATTTCCTTCCCTAATTACCTAAAATTCTTACATGTTTTATCAATATTTTATAATTTTTAATTAATTTTCTTACATAGGATTAAAATAATGGGTGATATCAAGCTCCGCAACAAAAGAACCCCCTGTCAACCTTGTATCAAAGTGCGCAACTATCTCCCCTGATCAGTTACCCCCACTCTTTCACATCAATACTCAGCAAATTCCCTTCACACTTCAGAGTAAACAAATTAGTAATGTCACTATTGTGTACTCTGTTGTAGGATTAGGACCAGCAGTATGTATAGGCCTACCTTTATGTCGATCAATGCTGGCGGTTTAAAAATTGCTTACTGCTGATGTTGAAAACAATCACGACAAAATCCATCTTAGGCCTATGAAAATTTCCTTCCTTACTTTTTGTAATGGTATGAAGCACGCTGTAAGTACTGTAGTTTTGTTATGTGTTTATTATGGTAGAGCTGTTGTAATTCATGTAGATATTGTTTTATCTTCCTATATTTAAGGTATAAATTTTGTTTGGAAGTAGTATCGCTTTTCATTTTAACACAAACATCTACCTGTACAGCTCGAAGAGCTTGAATAAATACAAATATACTCGGATGTGGACTAAAAATGCTTCTTAATAATTATGTGCATGTCCACAATGAGGGAGGAAATGCTACATTATGTCAATATAATTCTCATCTAAGTTATATGAGGAAGATTCAGTTTCACGGGTTTGTACGGACATAAGATCATCAAAAAAAGCATCTTGCACTTCTGAAGAGTCTAATAGTGCTAACCCGAATACCCATGTCAACCATCTACCACACTGAGGCCCGGTTTCTTCAACCTTTGTTAAATTATAACAGTGTGTTATTCCATTTTAACTGTAAACTTAACAGTTGAAGCATTTCTTCAACTACTGTTAGTACTAACAGGCTGTTAAAACCTATGTTAATTTAACTGCCCAATTTCATGCAGTTAAATCATTTAACTCTCTGTTAGCATAGAAGTATCTAATATGGCTGGTGCGTTAGATGCTGAACTTATATATCTGCATTATTTAGAAAATGATATCCATGAATACATAAACAGAGCGGATGATTTCTGTGATTTGACAGATCAGAAGTTCATACAAAGGTATAAGCTATTTTCTGCCAAGCCTCACTTTTCGCTTTCAACTTAGATCCGTTTGTTTGTTTATTCTCATTAATTGGTTTATACTGGGAAATAATTTCCAGCAGAAGGTTTCTTTCGAACGAAGAGAAGTTAGTCCCAAAATTTCTTTTTGTTCCAGTGTTTTCCATTTCATAATAGCAATACCAATACACCGCTCCACACTATTGTGATACAGACGAGGAAAGAAGCAGAAATCAAACCTGAGAGAATAGAAAGACTTCTATTCTCTCTGAATCAAACAACGGAAACAAGCGAGAATCGCAATTGTCAGAGTTCAGAAAACAGAAGTGAGCCTATACTTGGTTATAGGTTATGGTTAAACTCTAGAATCTCTGGTCCTAACAGAGAGTTAACAAACAGAATGTTAAAATGTGAAATGTAAAGTCGAAGAAACGCAATATTTTTAACAGCAATTCATACTTTTAACTTACAGTTAATTAACACTATGTTAGGTGCATTTTAACAAAGGTTGAAGAAACCGGGCCTGAGAATTCTTATTACGGTACTTGCAGAAAATGTTCTGCATTGTAATTGAATGTGTCATCCAATAAAATTGTTGATTTTTGTACTAAATACCTAAGAATAGTTACTGCATCTCCATTTCTGTTCTTCTTTGCTCTTGTAATAAGTCCTGTACTTTTATCCATCAACTACAGTTTAATCATGTTGCTTGTAGTTGCTGCAGGCCGAGGTACAGTGCGCCAGCTGTGGAGGAGTGACTGTGTCATAGCTTTGCGCAGAATAATCAGTACTGCACGCGCACACGGAAAATAGTATCTGAGCTTTCACAGTAGGGGAGGGGAAAACAGTGGGGGTAGTTGTTGCTGTTGTGACCGCGAAGCATATTTGCGGAGTTTGAGTGTATATTTGCGGAGTTTGAATATATCTTTGCGGAGCTTGATAACACCGAAAATAATTTATCCTGCTTCTCACAAATTTGTTTGTCTTCAGTAAGATCATTAGTGCAACTTTATGTTCTCAAATGACATAATATAAATTCAAATGATTTTTCATCTCGATGGCAGTGTTCCCAAATATGCAGGAATTAAGGTGTGAACCAATCCATGTGTATGTCCCCAATTGGAGGCTGGCAACCCAATATCAGCCCCTTTATATACTCCAAATCTTCGAAGTCTTTGCGGTTGTTGAGAAAGGGTATGCCTGTCATAACAGCCGGCACTTGTTCAGCGATTGCTTGTCTGTATTGGGAGATGAATCTGAAAGGGAAGAATCATGATTACTGCATCTCGATCCGATTTACTCCCTGGAAAATAAGCAAATAAAGTCTCACAGGCTATTACAGTTTTATCTCTGCTGATTTTTTCTTGTAAACAAAAGGGCAGAAAAATGTGAGCTGAAAACAAAAAGTTTGGGAAATGTAAACAATAGGTAAACGTAACCATAACATAAACAACTCAGCTTAAAGACAGCTCGGGAAATTTGATTTTTTTGTAGCTTTACAGGTAACTACTTTAAAAATTAAAGTGAGATGGAACTATTATTTTCTAATTGGCTGAACAAAACGCTTGTAGTAAACGGAGATTTTTTAAATCATTAAGTTGGTTTGTATAATGTAGAATAAATTTTTCTTATTGCCTGTGTTTATCGAATATTTAATTAAATTTGAATCTAAGAGTTTAAAAATTATATTTTTAATTTTGTTTAATGCAAAATAAGCATTCATTCATTCATTCATTCATTCATTCATTCATTCATTCATTCATTCATTCATTCATTCATTCATAGTTTTCTACCCAAGGTCAGGTTTTTCACTGAAAACACAGCATTCTTTAATCTTTCCTATTTTCAGCTATTCTCTTAGTCTCCGTCTATCGTCTAATAGCGTATCTTCTTCTGACTTGAACTCTTCTCCCGTATCCACACCTGTGGAGTAACGGTCAGCGCGTCTGGCTGCGAAACCAGGTGGCCCGGGTTCGATTCCCGGTCGGGACAAGTTACCAGGTTGAGGCTTTTCCGGGGTTTTCCCTCAACCCAATATGAGCAAATGCTGGGTAACTTTCGGTGCTGGACCCCGGACTCATTTCACCGGCATTATCACCTTCATCTCAGTCAGACGCTAAATAACCTAATATGTTGATAAAGCGTCGTAAAATAACCTACTAAAAATCTTCTCCCGTACACCTTTCCTTCCAGTACATCCACAGTAGACAGTTTCTTTTCAGCCAGTGACGCAACCAATTCCTTTTTCTATTCCTGATCAGTTTCAGCATCATTCTTCCTTCACCGACTCATTGCAACAAAACTTCATTTCTTATTTTGTCTGCCCATTTCACACGTTCTATTCTTCTCCATATCCACATTTCACATGTTTCTAGTCGCTCCTCTTCACTTCGTCGTAATGACCATGTTTCTGCACCATACAATGTCACAATTCACACAAAAGACTTCACTAGTCTCTTCCTTAGTTCTTTTTCCAGAGGTCCACAGAAGATGCTCCTTTATCCATTAAAAGCTTCTTTTGCCATTGTTGTCCTTCTTTTGACTTCTTGGCAACAGCTGATGTTACTGCTTATAGTACACTCCAAGTATCTGAGGAGCAAACATTAAAAACCTGATATGTCCGTTCTCAGAAAATATACTTCAGATGCCAAAACCTTACATCTCTGCAATGAACAAAATATTTTCTCTGGTTAAATATTAAAGATTATTCTTTCACTACAGATTCTTATAAAATTTCATCTTATAAAAAAAAATTGTTTATCACAGAGACACATATTTGTAGCATTTTCTGAAAATGGACATGTCAGGTTTTGAAAGTTTGCTCCTCATTTGGAGCTGTCCACCTGTTCTACTGTCGCATTTAAAATAAGCATATCGTATTTCATATTTCAGCTGGGGATTTTTAAATGTTTTAAAATTTTTTATGCTCGACTATGCCGAAATGTAGTAATTATACATCTGGTAGCAGTCCTTTAATGCATGTCATTAAAGTACACCTATTAATTAAAGTTCAGGTTTTCGATTATTCTCGGATATGCAATCGAAAGACAACGAAGGAAACGTCACGGAGGCTGGAAATCCAATACTGTCTCAGAAGGTTATGTTCTGTTACTATAATAATTAGCGTTAATTGTAAATAATATTCAAATAAATTCAATTTGTCATCTCGTTTTTTAATTCTAAATCAATTTCCAGGTTATATCAAAATTAGTTCATGTTAAATTGCATCAAGTTCAATGACATTATTGTTCCTCGGAAAAAAAAAATCAATACTTTCGCGACTGCGCACATCTCACAATTTAAGAGCTATGAACAAGGTCACTTCCGATCTTCTGTCAGATACAAATAAAATGAATACGTCTGAATAATTTCAAGTTATAAATATGGTCGAGCATAAAAAGTCGTATGCAACTTGCCTATAATGGTAATTAAGACGCTCGTATGAAAATTATGAAACTCGCTTGCGCTCGTTTCATAAACAAACATATTTGCGTCTTAATTACTATCATTATAGGCTCGTTGCATAATGTACTAGTTTTTATTTCTGTGAAATGAACATAATTATGTTCTGTAGAACATTCAATTAGAAATGGGAATGTGGTAATATTTATAATCACATTAGTTTCAAATAAGCGTATCTTATTGTCTGTGTTCCCTGAGCATTTACATAAAATTCAGTCGTCCAGTTTATTTGAAGTTTTCCAAATTATTTTGTTTAACGTGAAATGAGCATTGTTCATTCTCCGTTCTCGAACACAGTTTAAACAGTTTACAATTTTAAAAACAATGTACATGGCAATAACTTCCTACTCTCTTATTCGAAACAAGCCAGGTAAGGGATTTTTCAGAGCAACACAACAACGTAATGTGCATTCCCTAGTATATACAGGGCGAACCGTAATTCTTTGAGATATTTCAAATAAAGAAGTACAATAAAACTTTACTCGTTTTTTCTTCCTTTCTGAGATAAAAATTATTTCGTATGAAACATTTCATAGCGTATATTGGGAAAACCATTGATTTAATTCCCAATATGGTCAGTCAATTTAAGAGAGCAGGATATTATGATAATAAATGAATGATAGAATTTTAGTTAGGCAGTGTATCATACGTTAAAAATGATGATGTAAAAAAAAGATTAATAAATTTAACTGTTTATGTGGAATAATAAAAAGAAAAACCTCAAACAAACTAGGAAAGAAACTAAATTAAAATTTTATAAAGTAATGGCAGTGCCCATGTTCCTATATGGCTCCGAATGTTGGACATTGAGAAAAAGTGAAGAGAGAAAAATAGAGGCCGCCGAAATGCGATTCCTAAGGAGTATAGCTGGCTACACTTTGTTAGACAAAAGGAGAAATGATGACATAAGAAAGGAATTAGGCATCTTTAAACTAACAGAGAAGATACACCAATATAGAACTAAGTGGAGGGAACATTTGGAAAGAATGGAAGAATACCGCATTCCAAAACTGCTATTAGATTACAGACCAACAGGCAAAAGAAACATTGGCAGACCAAAGAAAAGATGGACTCAACAAATGTTTAATGTATGAGACCGGAACAAGCCTTTAGAGGCTTAAACCTTCACGATAATGATGATGATGATGATGATGATTTAGTTAGGCTATGTTCTTTAAATGTGCAGACATTTGATGCGAACAAATGTAGGGTCTAATATTTTAAAATTCTTTTCAGAACGAAAAGTTACATTTGTTAATATCAGTATTGGGAATTAATTCAATAGCATTCCCAAAATACGCTCTAAAATGTTTCATATAAATGTTTATTTTTTTCTCTAAAAAGAAGCAAAAACGAGCAAAATTGTAAGGTCCCTGAACCAAATAACGCCATGTATACCTTTAACGCCACCCTATTAAAATTTGTTAACGACACAAGTTTTCGGTAGTGCACTACTGTAGCCTGCATTCGTTTGCAATCTAGTGATGATATGAGTTACTAGCTGTCCGCTAACATTTACGAGTGACATTATATTCCATCATTTTCCTGTTGCGTGTTGATAGTGAATGGCTGTTCTTATATCAAGGTAAGAGGCAATATTTTATTTTGTGTGTTGAGCAAATAATAACTATATTAAAGTATATATTTTCGTGATCCTTAAACATTCTTCTACGTATAGAAAGTATTTGCTATCTATAAAATTTGAAAATGTTAGAGAAACAGGCATGTCATGTTATCAAGTACTCAGTAGCGCTTTAACGCCATATGGCGTGAAAGGTCTACAGACAAAATTTTAGGTTATGTTAGTACTAAGGCTGACAGTACAGCATCAGTGTGAAAACGTCAGGAAAATCACTAAGCTTTCAACTTACAAACGTTCAGAATGTACAGTGATGGTATTGGTTCAATTGCTTATCGAACTCTTATTTTTTTTTAATTTTACATAACTTAATTTTTTTGTTTTACTTATTGGAAAACATTCATATTAAACTAAGGTAAATGCTTTTGTGTTTAATAACTTTCTACTGTGTCACATTGTCTCTTTTTTTAAGTAAGGAGTCACTGGAAAACATATTATCCTAATCCATCCGGTTTTTCAGTTTCAGATCAAGAATCTTTTTTTTAGTATTGAGTGATTTTGTATCTTTTATTAAGAGAAACTCAAATTTAGTCGCTTATTTCAATTTGTGTTGCTTAGGAAAAATAATTCATTAACAATTATAAGTGTATAGGTTACTATAAAATAGGTGGCGTTAATTGGACAACCTGTTCCTAATAACGCCAGTTTACAAAGTGTTCCTATTTGAGTTCTAATTCTTGTTCGGTATACAATGTATCCATTTCATTGTGCTATTTTGTAAAGATAAGATTACAGTTTCTATTTCATAATTGTCGTGTTTGTACATAACTTATTTCCAGAGCAAAAGTGACTGAAGTGTTAAGGTGGCGTTATTTGGTACGTGTACCTTATTAAACTTTTTTGTTTGAAATATCTGAAAGAATAACCCCTTGGAATTAATGACATTACTTACGGTTCACTTTGTATAAATTCAGAAAATTTCGAGAATCCATACAACAGCATATAACTATGGTCTACAATATTACTTTTAAGATTGTCGATTTACGTATATGGTGACATTTATTAAAATTGTGTGCTAATAATATTCTGTAGATATCTCTGAATTTTGTTACTCGGAACTTGATTACACACGTTCATAATAATTGTACACAACTCCTTTATAATATTGGTATACGTTTTAGCATTTATAACATAATAGCGGCGTGAAACATACATGCAGTTACGAATATTTGAGGAAAATACTTGCCTTAAGAGATGACCAGTCATAAACTCTCCGCCAGCTGAGTTGTGAGACATACGTTCACATAACTGTGGGTAAACCTGGCAGAAAAATGTAGGTCCCATGATGAAGGCTGGGTAGAAATGCTTCAGAGAGAGGCAAATCTCTGGGAGATGGCTGTACAAGAACCACCTAAAAAAGAAATGTTACTGTTATGTATGTGCAAACTATGAATCACATTTATATTTTTAACTGACTTGCAAATACTCAGATATGTCCCACTGCGCCATATATATATATATAACATCATCATCATCATCCTTCACGAATTAGGCCTCTGTAGACCTGTTTCGGCCCCATCTAGCAGTCTTCTTAACGGTCTTCCTGGTCGACGATGTCCTCTAGGTTTATATTGCATCATAATTTTTGGGATTCTTGAATTTTCCATTCTTCTTACATGATCTAGCCAATTGAATTTGTATCTGGTGACTTTTTCTTCTACTGACTATATATATATGTATATAAATATATATATATATTTATATATATATATATATATATATATATATATATATACAGGGACATCACTTTATTTTTACCAACATTTTTAACATTAACCTGGCTATACTCGGAAACACTGTTGCCCCCTTCCATTACAGGAGTTTGATGTTGCTAGTGCAATATGTAAACAAATCATTTTACTAAGTATAGGAGGAGAGAAAAGTAGTGTGTCCATTTATGTTGTAGGGAAATACGATATTACGATTTTCAGTTAGATCATCACTTTTATGGAATTTATCAAAATACAGTAGAGTAGTAACATTTTTTTTTTCAAAAACTCAACTTTTCAGGCGGCTATGTTCATTATGTAATGTCTACTTTATTTAGCATATTAATTACTGATGTTAACATCAATATAGGGAGTGCATTTAAATTGAGGGGGTCATAAGTAAAGGGCTGTAAGTGCACTTAAGTTACTTTTGAGAAAATGGGGTTTAAATATTTAAACTTTCGTAAAATTGGTGAAATTTTTATTTAAATTTTAATGTCTGATGAGATTAAAATATCCCTTTGCCACTAAAATTTTAGATACTTTAGCTTACACTGGATACACTTAACTCATGTTATTACAAATGTCACTAGCATTCCTTTGCTTGTAGCCGCCTCAATTCAAAATAAGCTAATCTGAATTTTTAAACAAGTTGCTGAAAATGGTTGCCGTTCATTACAATGCAGGCTTCAATTCTTTACGCATATTATTAAAAACATTTTGAAGCATATTCTCTGAAATTGAATTTATCGTTTCTTGAATATAATTTTTTAGTACGATATTATTAATATAGGTTCTTTCTTCTATAGAAAACGCAACCATATTTCTGAAACACACTATACACTGCAATGTTTATTTCACTGCTTGAAGACTTTGAATGCAACAGCGGCCGTAAGTTTGTGTGTCTGACGGGAGCAAGGACATTAGTGAAGGGGTGGGAGTGAAGTACATTCAGAAATGCAGGTACAATAAAAATGCAAGTAAAAATAAAATGATGTCCCTGTGTGTGTATATATATATATATATATATATATATATATATATATATATATATATATACACAGGATTGTTTCCATCTCTGGAAACTAATTTTGAATGACGTCATTTGCATCAGGAGTCACACTACAGCTGAATTATGGTGAAAGGCGACAGACCAGTAGTGAGTGATTTCATAGTCAGAATGCACGGTGTCTCACAGCAGCAGTGGCCAAGAAAATCGAGTCTTTTTGGGAGGGATACATTGCGACCATTTCCAATGTCAAGTACAGTTTAGTGAAAGTAAAAGAAACCTGCAAAAAACGTGTTTCGTTATTTTCAAGAAAGGCATCTTCTGTGTACCTAATAAGACTGGCAAAGCTCGGATAGGATTAATTCCAGATGGGGAAAAAAGCAAACAAATTTACCCCCCGTCACAAGCTGCACACCCCCACCCCCGAAATGATACAAATTAATCTCATCTGGTGCTCTGACATAGTAGCCTACACGACGTTGTAACTTCGAATACTGAGAAAAGAAATGTACTGTAGTAGTAGGTTTACAAGGTTGAAACGTGGATTCATACCCACTATAAAGTATCTAAAATATGTTGACAAAGTGATACAGTTGCAAGTCCTGGACAGCGCATAATATTGGTTCATGCAGGAGATAAAACGTGATTGTTTCCGGTTGCGTGTAATGTTATTTCATTAAATGTTGTTACACTTATTCTAAATGATCTAAATGAGGGGTTGGAAAGCAATGGTGGATCATTATTGTTTAGGTGAGGGGTTTGGACTTTTTCCATTGCTGGTTGTCACAATAAAAAAATTAAGACACAACGTTTCGAAGGATGGTTCTCCCTTCGTCTTCAGGTGGAAGGAAGGAGAGAAAGGAAAAAACCTACTGTTGGGATCGTTACGTACAGCTGATCGATCAGTCATACAGAATAGCTGTACGTAAAGATCCCAACAGTAGGTTTTTTCCTTTCTCTCCTTCCTTCCACCTGAAGACGAAGGGAGAACCACCCTTCGAAATGTTGTGTCTTAATTTTTTGATTGTGACAACCAGCAATGGAAAAAGTCCAAACCCCTCATCTAAACACTTATTCTAAATGTTGTTTCATTAAATAGCCTGCTACAAAGAGTTAGGCTAGGGTCCCGATTCATGAACGCGTGTGTGTCTGATGTGCCTGTTACTTGTTCCGAGCCGAGCATTATTATTATTATTATTATTATTATTATTATTATTATTATTATTATTATTATTATTATTATTATCATCAATCATCATCATCATCATTATCGTCACTGTCATAATGATGTTAAATTGTCGTTTTCTTAATTCAAGACATTTGCAATCATTGTGAATAATGCCGTGTACTTCAATGTCTCTGTAGCCTGACTCTACTGTTTCAAATTCAGTTTCCAATATAAACAATGCTGGCAGCGAATTCATTTTCGGGATGCTACTCGCCTTTGTCGGGTAATAATTCATTTCACTAATCAGACTTCAGATGTTGTTTAGTCAGCTATCAGAAGACAGGTCTGAACATCACAAGTGATACCAAGAAGACAACACTTTCGAGACAACTATGCAAGGAGATAATGAGGTAGGGTGGCCAGTTACTTTCCCCCTCCATTGCATACATCGCCGACTAGCTACATATTACACTAGTCAGACTTCAGATGCATACAAACAATAATTGTTCTTCCTCTGACACATATCAAGTGAGATGTACAGCCTAATAATAGATTTGCAGTAGTGGCAAAAAAACCGGACCCGACTCTTGTAGCTGATTTCAGAGTCTTTGTTCACTCCAGAGCACGATAGACTGGTAACTAAGACTTTCGTGGTTCGAAACCTGCCTGGAAAGGAAGCTTTTTTTTGTTCCTTATTCAAATTTATTCCCAATACTTTTCGATTTCAGCGATATTTTACTACTTAATTAACTTCTTATTCCAAGAACATGAATTTTACCAGCAATCGAAAAGTATTGGGAATAAATTTGAATATGGAACAAAAAAAGTTTCCTTCCCAGGCAGGATTCGAACCATGAAAGTCTTAGTTACCAGTCTATCGTGCTCTGGAGTGAACAAGGCTCTGAAATCAGCTACAAGGGTCGGTCCGGTTTTTTTCCACTACTGTACACATCAGCCAGAACCTCAATCAGAGGGAACTTCAGATGTGTAGAAACAAATGGTTCTCCCTCCGACACATATATATCGTTAAGTGAGATGTACTGCCTGATGATAGATGTACAGACCGAGAAGCAAAATTTGAGTCATCTAATTTTACCAAGTTCCAGATATCATACAACGTATTACGCATGTGCAGTAAACAAGAGTGACTAAATGGATGCTACTTATGGACAGTCTTGCGAAGCTACTGTAGGTGCCTACATAAAGGAGAACTGCTACCAAGACACGGCCCATGTTTTTATTCCGTATCTGTAGGCCTACATATCAGCAAGAACATCAGAGTTATTAACGACATGAGACTTTGCTAAGTGTACCTCATTCTTCAGGTGCACATTACTTGCTACAATATTCACTCATATACTTTGTATTTTTTTAAGTTATCTAGTAATGTATATTTTTAATTCTAGAGCAAAATTTAGTTAAATATTTCGCCCCTAGTGAAACAGAAAAGTATTGAAATTTGTTTAACTTTTTGCAATTTTTTCCAATGCATATATATATTTTTCTTCTCGTGTTATGTGTGTGATATTCTTAAACCCGTGGGTCTACTATGTAAAACACAGACTGTAGAAAACACTGTAAAAATGTATGTAAATTGATTTAGTATTTTCAGAGAAAAATGCACTTGAGTTCGAAAATTTTCAATTTACGGAAAACTGCATTAAAAAAAAAAAAGAATTACATGCACCGCCAAATTTAAAGAGGCCATTTAAAGGGTTATCTGTAAAAATACCCGCCACAATATTTATATTGATTTAAAGAGCAAGTTTTTGTTCTTTCTTTGAAACACAAAATAAAAAAATCGAATTTTTCACCCTTAATCACTACCTGGTTCCCTTAATGTATATTGTACGCAAGAAACTCCTAGCATGTGGAGAGGTCAAATAGAGATACCTGCTTGTAATTATTACGTATATGAAAGTGAATAGCGGTAGATAATATACCGTTACCTTCTGTAATTGTACATGTACAAGCCATCCATCAGTCCAGTGGTCTCTCTTCGTTCACTGGGAGTGTCGTACACTGTTTCATTGATGTAACAAACGAGAAGTACACCCAGTTGATATGACAAATTTTTCGTCTAGAAGAAATAAATGAAATTAATTAATGTTGTGAATGTCAGTAATATAATAATTCAATAACATAGTCCAGACAGTAGTGCGTTTTCTGCTAATCAGGAGATGCGTTCGGATCTGAGTTCGATTTCTGCTTGAATTAATTACCTGTTCCACCTTTTGCGAGGTTTCCCAAAGTGCATGCTGAATTTAAAATAAACCGACAAAATTCCAGGATTTTTAGAGGACACCCAACTAAACAACTATATAAAGGAAACCAATGGTCAAAGACTGATTGTTCACAACATGATATTTTTATTCGGAAACTACTTAAGGTATATGTACACCTTTACATACAAAAAATTTTGTTTTGCATAATTTTGCTCTGTAAAATTTTTATACAATTAAGAATGGTACCAAAAATAGAATGAAGTGAACAGATCCCTTGAAATTATGTCTAAATCGTTTTTAAAAATTATTTTGTTTATAATTTTGACATACAACTTGAAACATGATAGCTCATGTAGTTTTTAAGGTAGAGCCACATTTTTTTCACTGTTTTATAGCTCAAACTATTATTAGTGCCTGACATAGAGCTATTTTTTATTTTTTATTTACATTAATTAAATATTACCATATATGTAACTTACAATAATATTTTATGTTGCATATATCATGTAAAAAAATCCATAGATACGTATTAACTACATTAATGTTATTTTACTCATTGTCAGACACTAGGGGACATTTCAAGCTTCAAAATGATACCAATATCTTCTTGGTATCACCATATTTGACCGCGATATCATGTTTAAAAGAATTAAATATTCTAAAATTGCTATTTACAGGAAATGAGCCACAAACTTTCAGAGCCTAGAAGACTGCATCATCATATGTCACCCATTAAGCAGCTTCATGTCGGTCCTGTTTCAGCTTCTTTCTGCCTCTCAAATACCTCCTCCTTGTTTTAACTTCAGGTGTTGAATTTTTTTTTTTTTGGCATTTTGTCCTTATTTTCCATTGATGCAACAAATCCTGCGATGGTGTTTGTCCCAGGGTTTATGCCCATCCTCCTCAGAATTTTAATTTCTACTTTTGGACTCTCATTAAAATGACGTACAACATCACTGACACACAAATTTACAGTTTTATGACTAACAGTAAAAGATTATAAATTACTTCATTATGTAAAAACGTGTTTTCAATCTAATGATCATGCCCTGATATCTATGCATTTATTTTGGGACTAGAAAGAAGTTTATTTTACAAGCAATGCTGGACGAGGGGATTGACTGCTACGAGGATCACTCCAAAAGTAATCCACAATATTTAATTAAAAATTACATATTTATCCTACAGCTTTACTATTTTCATAGAATGTAGATACATCCTTCAGGAACAATACGTCACTTTTCCACATAATCCCCGCACCTTCCAACTAGCCACCTTGGAATGAGGGCCTGTATACCTGCACGATAAAAGTCTGAACCAACACGTCTGAGCTACTCCCTGGCGCCACTCACGGGAACGACTTAAATTAAATTTGAATATAAGGGGGAAGGATGTATCTATGATCTCCATAAATTGCAAAGATTTAGAATAAAAAATAAATTGAAAAAAATGTTGTGCATTACTTTTGGAGTGATCTTCGTAGAAGCGACCGTGGCTGATGACGCAGAATTTTGTAAAATGGGACTTATCTGAAAAACCATGAGGCATAAATCGAAAATTCTTATATCAAATTAAAGGGGAGAAAATTCTCTATTAAAATAGTTATATTTTGAAAATTCTAATTTTTAAGTTTTTTTTGCGTTTTGTGGGTGTACATATACCTTAAGTTTTTAACACCTTCCTTTTCATTGTACATGTAACGCAATTATAACTTATTATTTCAACAACCCCTAATTAATTGACAAAAACAAGAAACTAATACTGTAGAATTGTACTACAGAAAGCAAAAAATTAACACTTCAATGTAATTGCACAATTATCTAGGAGAAAGAAGTTACTGCAGATTTTGTTCAAAGTGTTATTCTCCTGATTCGATACAGGTTCTGCACCTCATAATAAATGACCGCTTGACCATCGCAAGAAAACTTAATGGACTTAGATCAGGTGACCTAGCAGGCCAGAATACTGGACCACCACTCCCAATCCATCTTCACGAAAAGCATTTTCACATTATTTCAAGCCTTTGTACTGTTTGGGTAGGTGATTTGTAAATAATGTGACTTACGTTGTAGACTGAATTTAGGTACAGTGCGAGC
Source organism: Periplaneta americana (assembly GCF_040183065.1). Lineage (NCBI taxonomy): Eukaryota > Metazoa > Arthropoda > Insecta > Blattodea > Blattidae > Periplaneta > Periplaneta americana. The sequence goes on along the minus strand of NC_091126.1, from coordinate 43,051,594 downwards.
GCATACATCTTACAGGAATTAAATTTATTATCGGATTATTCATTGGACAATTTTCCATCCTGCTGCTAAGAAACAAAAGGTTTCCGGCATATGATTTATAACATCAAAATGCTTTAAATGATGTCTTCTATCAGTCAACACACTTTGTTGGTTGAATTTAGATTTATCCTGTATAAGACGAAATTCAGGCAACCTCACTATGAACCCTCGGCCTCATCCCGCCATTTCCACCGATGCTAAATAACGTTGTAGTTGACATAACGTCTTTAAATAACTGACCAAAAGTAGTATTTTCCTCCCAGCAACACATCTCAAAATTAGAGAATTGTGAAGGAAGCAGCAGGAAATTATTTTCAATTCAGATTCGTTTTTTCAGTTATTTCCACTTCCTGCTCCATGGCTTTAGGGCTGAGAGATTCTCTTGCCTCAGAGGGTAACAACTGAACTATTCGTAGTGCTTCCCGGACAGACGAAAAATACATGTAAATTAAATATACGATTATATGATTATTAAGGGTTGAAGAATTGGGAAGGAAGACGGTGTGGTAGTTTGTGACAGATACTTCTCAGCATTCGCCCCGAATTAGGAAAACGTGATAAACCAAGTGTGCATAGTCGACCATTAGGATCGGACCCCGGTCCCGACGCATACGAGGAAGGTTATTAACAATTCAAGAAAATTCAAATTGCAATTGTATAGGCCCATGTGACGGATTAAACATATGAAGTAACATCCAGGTTATGAATTAGCAAATGTTTTCTGAATATTAACTCAATATAATAATTGTAGTGGAGATATGATGAAAATATCACTATAACACTGTTTCAAAACTGAAGGAATATCAGTTTGAAACCAAAAACTTAGTGATATGTCTTGGAAGTTAGATTTGAAATGCTAAATTTGACGAAGTTTTGAAGACACACTCCATCGTGTGATAAATTCCATTTGCACTCACTGTCTCTAACTAAAAATGACAACTTCGAATACCCGAAGAATTATGTGAAATTTTAGCAAACTTTACTTCAAACATTCTTTGCTCCTTTGTCATTTCATTTGAACATTAGTTATTAATGTTTCACATACACAGACAGAAAAGGAATGAAGCTATGTTGGAAATAGTGGGTAAAGAAGGAGTAATGCTGAAAGTGATCAGGAAGAGTAAAAGGAATTGGTGGGGTCACTGGCTGAGAAGAAACTGCCTACTCAAGGATGCACTGGAAGGAATGGTGAACGGGAGAAGAGTTCGGGGCAGAATAAAATATCAGATAATAGACGAAATTAAGATATATGGATGTTATGCGGAAACAAAGAGGAAGGCAGAAAATATTGAAGATTGGATAGTACTGGGTTTTCAGTGAAAAACGTGCCCTTGGGCAGTAAAACTACCAATGAATGAACGAACGAACGAACGACTAGCATCTCCTCTACTTTTAGATACAGGTATTTAAAAATGGTATATGGAGCACTGTCAATGTCACTGTCGATTTGGAAATGGGAGGAGAAATTTTTAAAGTTACTGGTAAGCGAAAACGCGTTGTTGCAAAGGAATTTGAGGATGGGAAAAACTGGCTATATAAACTTCAAACTTGTTGGCCACTTGTTTGACTCCGAATTTCGCCGTTCCACTAAAACAGATCTGAACACAACGGGGAAGTGGAACGGAACTCAGAAAACTTCGCCCATGTCCTTTTTCACTTACACTGCCTTATAAACAAACGCACAGCAGATGGATTATAAGCGACTAGCAAAGCTGAAAGTTGGTGAAAGCTGTGATGTCTGGCCTTATGCAATCCGTCACTGAGCAATGTTTTCCTTCCTTGCTGCTCGTCTCAGCCTGGGAAAGTGGTGGGAATAGTTAAGAGGAAATCTGCAGTGACTCGATTGAGTTATTAGTGCCCAGACCTGCACTAAAGTAAATTAGGGAATTTTAAAGGGGTAAGCTGAAAATGGACATGGCAAGAATAGGGTTCGTCTAAGCACTTCGGCACAAGCAGGCTTTTCATGCACCATGGTGGAATATGTTGCGTGCCAAATGTGCAGACCTATTTAGCCGCCTTCTTCATTTGCCACACGCATTATTTCCAGACATTAAAATTATATTCCATATCTCTGTTTGAGACAAAATAAGAAATGAAACTGTGCTGGAAAGAGTGGTTGAAGAAAGAATGATGCTGAAACTGAGCAGGAAGAGGAAAAGGAATTGTTTCGATCACTGACTGAGAAGAAACTACCTACTGAAAGATGCACTGGAAGGAATGGTAAACGGGAGAAAAATTCGGTGCAGAAGAAATCAGATGACAGACTACATTAAGATACATGGATCATATATGGAGACAAAGAGGAAAGGAGAAAATAGAAAATATTGGAGAATCCTGGGATTGCAGTGAAAACCTGTTCTTGGGCGGGCAGAAAACTGTGAATGAATTAGGGGAGAGTTGGGTAGTATGGGACATCGGGTAATATCGGACAGTGCGTTTCTTGCATCTACAACCAGATGATAGTACCTGAATGACAAGGTTACGTTTCTGTGATGTCGCATACAGTTACGTAACCACGTCATTCAGGTACTACCATCTGTGGTAGATGAAAGAAACGCATTGTCCAATATTACCCGATGTCGGATACTACCCAAATCTCCCCCAATCTCTGTATGTTGTCTATCACAACTCTTTATGTGTCCGTCGGACAAGGAAGATTGTTATAACTACCGTGACATTTATGGAAAATTCAGAAATCGTTTTTAATCCATCACAACTACCATCGACAAATCTTTAGGCAAACCGAGAGGAACACCCGCCACGGAGGACGATCGATTCTGCGTCATGCAAGCACATGCAATACATGTCGAGACGGAGATAACGAAATTAAAATTGTGGAATGTCACTGAAATGACGAGAATTGTATGGGAGAAATCTGAGAGAAGCCCTTAGGACCTTAGGTTCGCCTATCACATATACAACTCCGCCATCACCGATATTTGAACTCGGACTCGTGGGCGTTGTAAACCAGCGCTGCCACCGGCGTAGCTCAGTCGACCAAGGTACTTTTCTGCCGCTCCGGAGTTGCACTCGGGTGCGGGTTCGGGTTCGATTCCCGCTTGGGCTGATTACCTGGTTGGGGGTTTTCCGAGGTTTTCCCAAACCGTAAGGCGAATGTCAGGTAATCTGTGGCGAATTCTCGGGCTCATCTCGCCATATAGCATCTCGCTAGCACCAAACCCATCCACGCTAAAACACCTAGTAGTTTTATACAGAGTCGTTAAATACCCTACTAAAAATATAGCGCTCTGCTGTAATTTTTAATTACTCCAGTCTAATTCTTATCATGACAAATTAATTTCTGTTATTTTCTGCTATTACTGCGTAAGTGCAATTTTTGTGCATAAATGGTTACTTACTTCTTCGGGCAAATCCCTTGACACAAAGAACACGAAAGCGGCCACAGAATCCTGAAGCGAAGCCTCAGTCATTTCTATTAAAGGAATGCCGCTGTATGGTGACATTTGGGCAGTAGGTATTTCTTCTAGAGTCACAGAACTTATTACTGCCTTCATCAGTGTCTGAAAAGTTGTTCAAGCATGGAAATGGTATTATATGTGATATTCTTTCATGCTAAAATATGTGACAATGTTATTTTCTCTCCTGTGATATTGTTATCATTATTATTATTATTATTATTATTATTATTATTATTATTATTATTATTATTATTATTATTATATCTCTACTAAATGCAGCATATAAAATTTACTCCAAAATAATAACAGAAAGGCTAAAACCTATAAGTGAAGCGATAATAATGGAAGAACAAGCAGGCTTTCGGAAAGGAAGAAGCTGTATAGATAACATATTTGTATTACAACAAATAATAGAAAAGCATAAAGAATTTAATAGAGAAACGCATTTAACATTTATTGATTATATTAAGGCGTTTGATAGAATAAATAGAAATGAATTATGGAGAATATTATATAATAGAGGTATTCCATTGCATCTAGTTGAAGTTATTAGAAACATATATAATAATTCTAAAATACAAATAGCTGGTGATACACAGATAAGAGTAGAGGAAGTTAACTTAGGTTTGAGACAAGGCTGCAGTATGTCGCCGATTCTATTCAATATATATATGGACGAAATAATAAGAAAATGGAAAATAAAAATAAAGAACTATACACAGAATTTTAATGAAGATAATTTCATAATGACGATGCTATTCGCTGACGATCAGGTAGTAATAGCAAATAATGAAAATAACCTACAGAGAGCAGTACATGAGTTATGGAAAATAAATAAGAACTATAATATGGAGATATCTGTACATAAGACTAAAACTATGGCATTTTGTGGCAAATCTCCTGTAAGATCTAAAATAGTAATAGGAAACAATATCATAGAACAGGTAAATAAATTTAAATTTTTGGGTGTTACCCTATCTTATAAAGGAGACTATGATCAAAAAGAAAAAATAGAAAAATTTAATTACATAAATGGAACAATAAGAAGAACCCTGAAATCAAAAGCTAGAAAAGATACATTGTTAAAATTTTATAAGGTGATGTCAGTGCCCAGTTTACTATATGGAAGCGAAACATGGGTTATGAAAAAGAGAGATGCCTCTAGATTACAAACAAATGAGATGAAATTTTTGAGAAGCGTAGCAGGTTACAGGAAAATAGAACATAAAAGAAACGAAGAAATAAGAGAAGAACTTGAGATATATGAATTAAACAACAAAATAGAAGAATATAGAAATACATGGATGTCTCACATTTCAAGGATGCAGGAGGACAGGATACCATATAAGTTTTGGAAATATAAACCTCGGGGAAGAAGAGATATTGGAAGACCAGCGAAAAGATGGATGGACCAATTTCAGTAGCTGCTACAGGAATCAATTTCCTAATGCATGAAGGATGATGATGATGATTATTATTATTATTATTATACAGGAATTGTACCTGAATAGCTGGCACACGGTGCGATTGGAAACGTATCTTTCTTACGTGTGATGAGTAAATTTGAAAAAATTATTTAGAGAACGCAATTTATTAAAGAACAGTAATACAGGATCGTTGTCTTAGGACAACGGTCATTGCTTAATCTAGCGATGAAATTTATCTAGATCTTTGTATAACTTATTATTCGAAGACATAATATTTTAATATTACAAAACTTTGTACTCTATTAGTCCGAAAAGAGATCAAGACCTCTAACTTCATCAGAATCCATGGAACACCTTATATTTTAGTTACATTGTTATGTATTTATGATTTAATTAAATAGGAATTGCTAAAGCGAACTATTGTAGTGCTACTGTATGTACTCTTATCATATTTGTTATATCCGTCAATTCTGTTCTACTACATTTATATATATATATATATATATATATATATATATATATATATATATAGGGTAAACTAGGGTCTGTTGGACAGTCGGGCATGTTGGATACTCTGTACTTTAACGTGTTACCACGCCACTTGTGGGCACGACATTCTGCTAGAAGTCAATGACGGAAGTAGCCCCACTCGTGCCTATATATATATATATATATATATATATATATATATATATATATATATATATATATGTATGTAACTTATACAGGGACATCACTTTATTTTTACCAACATTTTTAACATTAACCTGGCTATACTCGGAAACACTGTTACCCCGTTCCATTACAGGAGTTTGATGTTACTAGTGCAATATGTAAACAAATCATTTTACTAGTTATAGGAGGAGAGAAAAGTAGTGTATCCATTTATGTTACAGGGAAATACGATATTAGGATTTTCAGTTTGATCATTACTTTTACGGTATTTTACCAAAATACAGTAGAGTAGTAACATTTTTTTCCACAAACTCAACTCCTCAGGTGGTTTTATTCATTATAAATGGCTACTTTATTCAGCATATTACCGTACTTTCGGTAACTCTAATCTTCACTTCTGCTCAGTCCACACAAATAAAGTTATTCAGTCATGCTACACACCGTACCTGTGCGAAATAAGCAGGGGAGGGTATTTACGGAGATCGCGAAAATCACGACGTAATAGATATATAATAGATTTTTACTAATCTTTACTAATTAAGTGATTCTGATTAATAATATGCGGATAAAACAATCACGACAAATCGCGAAATAGAGTTCTAATAGCGAAATATGAACACATTCGCGAATTATTATTATTGTGTCGTTTTATAGCGAATTTCATATTCTAAGTTCTCTTTTCGGACATTTTTTTCATTTGAATTTGTTGCCCATTCAAGTAGGCTACATTACATGGTATTCCAGTTGTTCTAATTACATTAGTGAACTCAAAAGAGGGAGAATTCAACATTTCACTAATAATTTGAAAGTATTATTTGAGGGCTGCAAGTTTTTTTTTCCGTTTTTAATTAATGTGTGTTAAATACAGTCTCAATCCAACATATATTGTCTATTGGCCATACCGCACCTTTACCAGAATCCAATGAATCTTTAATGTTAATTATTTGGAAAGTAATATTCATACTGAGTTAATACTCCAATTTCAAAATAGTTGTACTTTCCAAAATTTCCATTAATATCCAACAAGAGTACAAATCAATCTTGAACAATCTCCGCCGACACCAATATTAAAAAAACACAAATGATAAAATTAATCTCCATAAATACCTGCCCCTGGAAATAAGCTTCAATAATATAGGCTCTCGCTTCTATGGAAAACGCAAGCATATTTCTGAAACACACTATACTCTGTACTATTTACTTCACTGCTAGCAGATTTCGTTTGCTACAGCGGCCGTAAGTTTGTGTGGCAGACGGGAGCAAGAACATTAGTGAAAGGGGTGGGAGTCAAGTACATTCAGAAACGCAGGTACAATAAAAATGCAAGTAAAAATAATGTGATGTCCCTCTATATTATTTTACGTAAAACCAGAGTCACTGTACTGAATGTAAATAAGAAGAGCATCTAATGCATATAGTAATACTAACCACGGCCAAGGATGCGAAGAATCCGAAACCCAGGTCTTCTACTTTTTCTTCATATTTACATATTTCACCTATGTCAACCAACAATCGCAATGTGTAGTCAATTAACGCAGGGTTCCTCTGCCATTTCTCATTTGACGCATGTGCGCCTAAACAAAAGAGTTGTTATATTTTACACAGTGATGCTAATTACCTGTGTAGATACGGTATTAAAATTTGGAGCGAATCTTGATGAAAGTCTATCCTGTATGTAGGCAACAATTTTTTATTATTATCCAATTTAATAAACCCTATTTCACCCTGAGGTATATTAGGGTTATAGTTGGCATCAAAATACATATTTTATAACCAATAAACAATAGTAAAATTATAATATAAAATTGTGGTCACAGTTACAATTCACATGCAGAAGAATGCACCTTAATGAAAGAATGTATCCTGTTGAAGATTAATGAGATGTTTGAGGAATAATCAATGCAAAAGATATATAAGAATATCTAATCGTTTCAGAGTAAATACACTACCTTAGAAAGATAATCAATAGTACATTAATATAACAAAGTTTGACTTTCACTTTCAAATTAATACTTAATTCATGAAGGCATGAATTCGGGCGTCAATTTCGCACGACTTCTACAAGTAGCATAGATCTATATACAGAGGCTCTTGTTTACTTTACTTATAGAGTGTGTTGTAATCGAAACATTCACTAAGGGAGCTCCAAATTGTATTACCGCATCTCTACATTACCGTATTTTCTCAAATACCCGTGCACTTTCTTCCGAAATATACAATGCTTATTGGAAATGAACTTGGCAACATTGCTCGATTTTCTTTCCGCTCAACTCCCAAGGTAGTAGCCCATGCCGTTATCTTTCCGCGCGGTATTTCAATTGTTAAAACCTAGTAGTTAATACAGCGTCGTTAAATAACAAACTGAAGAAAATAAAAAGATAAGAAACACTGTTAAGTGACGTTTGAATGGCAGTACATGTGTCACAATCTAATTCCAGTGCGATAAGTACAGACCGATTATTTAGTCCTAACAGTTCAGCGACGCGAAAGAGGGGAAGTAATCGGAGGAGTGGGGAGAGTTCCGGAGTAGAGATAACGGGGAGCAGTCGGTAAAGGCAAGCGAGTGAATAAACCAAACACCCCTTGGCGTAACTAAATGGACTCGCCTGTCCCACGCGCACATCTCCGACGACTGTTAGGACTAAATAATCGTACTGTATATAGTTTTGCTTCTTATATTTTAAATTCTGAAAATGAATATCACTAAACATATGAGATTCCGATCCTTTACTTGCAGGAAAATACTTAAAATTTTCAGAGGTGTGGATCAACATGGAAACCGTGGCTTTTGCTATTAATGTTTCAGGATATCGTGTAAGCTGCAGATTAAGTAAAACATGCGTGCAATGCGTGCGCATAGGAAGGGTTTGAAATGCGTCCTGTTCCAGGGTAAAATTTATTTGTTTATTGTTAACTGAACTGTATTTAATTGCTTGTAATTCGTCACGAATACATTTATGAAAGTTTTGTTTTTGTAATTTGTGTTTGGGGGGGGGGGTAAAAGTAGTGTGCGCGCCTTATTCGAGGGCGCAGAGTATTTGAGAAAATATGGTATTTGTTACATTGTTATACTTAGTTAAATTATTTGATCATTAAACGATACCGGTAATAATTGTTACTACGTTTGAAATGGACTAACACACTGATTTGTCATTATGATTCATTGTTAAAATTGTCCATATTTTAAGCTATGTGAGAATAGAGTCGTTAAGAAGAACTTGTGGTTTTCGAGAATAAGCTGACACATGGTACATAAAAAAATTCGAACTTTTATTTAGAATAACTCTTCTCGAGTTCTCAGCCAGGTGAGATGGATAGTTGCTTCCTAACTTTCGGTGACTACCTCTGTCGTCTTCTTCAGGGAATGGAGTGTCGTGGGACCATGCTTAGCTTGTATGTAAACGCCAATTGGCCATCAGCGGGAAGCCCTACTGACGTTTGTATACTGGCTAGACATCCCACGATACTTCATTCCCTGAAGAAGATGACAGAGCTAGTCACTGAAAACTTGGAAGAACTATTCAACTCGCCTGGCTGAGAAACAGAGAAGAGTTATTCTACATCAAACGCCGGGAAAAACTCAAATCATTGAATTATTTACTTTGATTTAGAGATGATAAATCCGAATTCTCGTTTGAGAAAATCAAATTCTCCTTAAAAATAAATATGCAACTGAAAACTTATTTCTTTAATTTTCGGGACGAAAACATGGGTTGACATTTGAGACGTAACAACAGGAATTTAGATTCAATAAAATCGATTATGGATACATGCACAGACACAGAATTAAAATTTGGACCGAGTCTTGATGGGAGTCCACTTGTATATGTATGTATGTATTTATTAATACTACAATTGGGTATATACCCGGTGGCAGTGATATATAATATACAATAATTACAATTACATGAAATAAAATAAATAAACGTAAACGAAATAATATAAAATAAACGTAAATCCTTAAATAGTAAATGCAATAAACCTAGGACTATAAATAAAAACTATTCTATAATAACGCCTACGATAAGCAAAAGTAAATCCAACTTATAAGTACTTCTATTTCACCCAACTATTACCAATTTAAATACTGTAATTACATATCACCTTCATTAATTACATACCAACTTAATTGTATATCATCTTAATTAATTACATAGTCTATCACCTTAATTTATTTACATATCAACTAAATTACATATCATCTTAATTAATTACATATCAACTTAATTAATTATATATCAACTCAGTTAGTTACACGACATAAATTAAATAATTACACTGCACCTCCAATTACATTTTCAGTCTAATCTTCTCAACCTTTCCTTAAATGTATTGATTTGAAGAGGACCACCCTGAAAGATTGCCGCAGGTAAGCTGTTCCAGTCTACTATTGTGCGGTTAACAAAGGAAAATTTTGCCACGTCCGTTCTTTGTTTTCTACATTTAAACTTCCTAATATGATCATCCCTTCCTAAGCATGATGGTGTTGCTAATCTAGCATTGATATCGGTCCATGCTTTGTGTCCCATATAGGCAACAATTTCGCAGGACTGTCCACAAGTAGCATATATACAGAGGCTTTGTTAACTGCACATGCGCAGTGTGTTGTAAGCGAAACTTAAGCAATAAAGTCTCGGTTTTTCTGAACCGACGCATGCGAGTTGCGAGGTGCAAGGTGCGAGGCCCGCCTCGCACAAATCCGGACTACACGAAAATTAGTGAGTGGTTTCTATAACTGCGAGGTGCGAGATCTGCGCAGTTACTCACTATCTCTCGTATAGTCCGGATTTGTGCGAGACGGGCCTCGCAACTCGCATGCGTCGGTTCAGAAAAACCAATGCTTAAGAGAGCCCCAAATTTTATTTCCGTATCTGTGTATTTTTAATGGTGATGGTAGGAGAAAAAGAGCCGTTAAATGTGTTAGTCTATATCAGGGCTGGGCACCAAGAGCGGATTCTACTCTCTCACGTTGAGCCATATAACTTCTCTTTAACCCCTTTCTTCCCCGCCGAACACTGCGCAGCGTTGATGCCGTGACGGATGAAAAGCGTCCCCGTTTAGAGTCTGGATTCGCTCTCGGTACCCAGCTCTGGTCTATATCTATGACGTGAAATTCTTGCTGTGTGTGCGTGATACCCATTACCTTAATATAATATTATATCCTCACTTGTAGACATGTGTGGATACCTATAGGGGAGAGTTGCCTAATTTGTACCATTTTAAACATTCCATTTTTTCTAATTTTAACTAACAACTGTTGAATTATTTCAATAGTGGCATCTTAATTCCTAGTATGTTGGGAGGAATTTCCCAAAAAGAAAAGTTTATTTGAAGTTAACATAAATTCATTAGGTTCAGTTTTCTAAATGTCTGCAATGAGTACAAACTAGGCAACTGGTTTCATAAATTGTACCATTGGGCTCCTAAATTGTACTACATACATTTAGTGCACAAAGAATTTTATTTATTTTCACTTGCAGTTAGTACAGAAGAATGTTTTTACTGATTGAAATTATGTGGCAGTCCATTTTTCTGAGCTATATCAAAAGCAAGTTTCCCAACATCTGTTGGAGTTAATCCAAACATCATTTCTTCAAACTTCAGAATGTGATTTTCAAGTTCATTTTCAATTTCTGACGAAAATACTGCGGTTCTTCCAAACGATTTCACACCTCCATTAGCAACTACGTTTTTGTTTTTCCATTCTTATTATTGTAGGCTTAGGCACATTGTACATTCGGGCACATTCATTTATTCCATGATCGCCATTCGTATATACAGCAACAGCAGGACTTAGTGCATCCTGTGACCATGTCTCGTATTGAAGCTTCTTTGCCATTCTAAAATTAATGTAAAATGCAATTATAATTTGTTACACGGAAGAAACTTAAAAACGCCAGAATATGAAATGTGGAACTTATTAGATTAAATTATAAATGCATAATTTAGTGTGTTTAGGCTATGCTATTTTTATGTCACAGTAATTTTTATTATTCGTAATGAAAGTCTGATAAGACTAATTTTAAATTCAGAATTGAATGTGTTTTATTTCCTAAAAATAAATATTACAGTATTATATTCATATTGAAATGATTAGAAGTAAATAAATTATAATTGCTGATTTAAATTAGGCCTATGTATGTTTTCTTCATACGTCACTATAATTTCAAACATTTGTAATGAAAATTCCCTATATTGTACCGGTACATTATAGGCAACTGAATCCGGTACAAAATACGCAACCTCGCAATGTTTTCTTTGTTAAATTCTTGCTGCTTAACAGTTTGTAACAGAAGTCTGTAACTTAACGACAATTACAATATATAAATGTAGTTATAATAATATATAGCATTGTGGATTTTTCACTTACCTTTCGGAAGTAATTGTTGTAGCCATGTAGCGCAAAAACTAGATTGAAACTACCTAAAACAAGTTTTTTTCACTTCACGTCTGCACAACACAACCCACAGGCTTCGTCTTTCATAAAATGGCATGTTTATAGATGTAGTTCGCAATGTTTGACGTATATGGCAACACTTATCAAGGAACTAATTTTCAAGACGGTGGTACAATTTAGGCAACGGTACAAATTACGCAACTCTCCCCTACACTAAATATTGCACAATGTGGAAATATACTGCTAAGAAATGTGTAATATGCACTTACTGAACTGGTGCTTGCACAATGCGCATGGTGGTAGTGAGTAGGAGTTTTGTACATCCTGCTGGTTCTCTCGATTTCCCATAATTCCAGTTGTCGCATTGATAAGTTCTGCATTTTCCAAGTCAAGAGGATGCAATAATGATGAGTCCTGTACTAATTCCCATCCAGTGCACAAGCACCCAGTTGCCTGAAATGAAATGTGTGTGTGTGTGTATCCAATGCCCACCCACTTCACTTGCGTGGTTCGGGTTCCACACACTGCGGATAGATGGCAGAACTGTGACCCATTTTGTAGTTGTACACCACTTCGGCGGGTCACACTGTACATGATGTGTATCTGTGGAGAGTTATGTCGTGTATTAGGGTGAGTATGTGTAAGTGTTCATGTAAGTGTAGTGTCTGGAATGAGTGATGATGATGATGAAGATGAGGAAGGGAGAAGGGGAAACCCGGTGCCGGCACGTAGCCTACTCTTGTCGAATAGCACCAAGGGGGCCGTCAGGCTTATCGTCCCCATCTGACGAACGAATCACTATTAACAGTGACATGTGCCTTCTCTTCATATGCACTGCGGAGAGATTTGGGATTTAACCCAGGCATAGGCCTATTGGTGCACAATCTAGTGATTAGAACTTGAGCACCGCCATCTCTCCTAGTCCCGAGGTAGAAATTTTACACGAAAAATTTCTAACCCCACCGGGAATCGAACCCGGGCCGGCTAGTCTGGAGGCAGACACGCTACCACAGAGCTAATTCGGTGGACTCTGAAATGAAATTTTCAGTTATTTAAACTGAAAAAGAAGGAATTCCTTCCCTGACAACGAGGACTTTACGAAGTTAAACTTGTCGCGTTAAATATTTTTTTAAATTATGAACTTTGGCAATTTTGACGTTTTTGTTTTTATTCGAAAATTTAAAAAATCTGACGTGATGCAGAAAATCTAAATACAGATTCAGATTCAGGGCACTTAAACTAAGTGAAAGCATTCATTTTTGCTCATGAAGCAGAAAAAATAATAAATTCATACCTGCGTAATATTAACAAGCAACAACTCTCTCAAGAACTGCACACAGAAAGACCTGTTACAGAATTACGCTATTGGTTAAGCGGGGAGAAACTTTTCTTCCCCCTGCACACCCCAATAGCGCGCTCTTTGTCCCTTGAGCATTCATCTCAAAACAGTCTTCCGCGGCACATCCTACTGGGCTTTTAAGTGAAAATACTGACCTTGCATTTTGTATGGCAAACAACATCGACGACGCGCCATGGCTTTCTCAATTTTGCCTTCTTTATAGCCGTCGCGTAGACTTTCTTTCTTCGGAAGGCTTCTTCTTCTTTCGCCGCCTGCATATTTCTGCATGTAAAAATACACCGAATTATTTTCGGCTACACATATTTAAAATGTAATTTATTCTAATACAGCATATTACTTAGAAAGTAGGTTTTCACATTTAAAATATTAGTCTAATATTTAATGTTTATTGTCCACACCTGTGGAGTAACGGTCAGCGCGTCTGGCCGCGAAACCAGGTGGCCCGGGTTCGAATCCCTGTCGGGACAAGTTACCTGGTTGAGGTTTTTTCCGAGGTTTTCCCTCAACCTAATACGAGCAAATGCTGGGTAACTTTCGGTGCTGGACCCCGGACTCATTTCACCGGCATTATCACCTTCATATCATTCAGACGCTAAATAACCTAGATGTTGATACAGCGTCATAAATAACCCAATAAAATAAAAATTTAATGTTTATTTCGTATAAAAAACTGATTGATATTTTCACTGCATCATTGCAAATATAACTCATACTGGAAATTAACCCATTTACGGTTATGAACGTATAATTTACTCATATATTAGTTCATAGATTAATTCATTATGAAATATATTGCACGATGTTCACAGAACAATGGTGGGGTTTCAAACCATTGTATGTTCTGTATTTTTTTGTTTATAAATGAATGACAGAGTTCAAGCGGAAGAATAAATGTCCAAGTTTGGCGTACATCAGTCAAAGTCCTCCGAACAGAATTTAATTACGTACCCCAAATGCCTCGTTTCCTCCGGGGTAACCAGGGACATATCACTTGTGTTATGGAGACCATTACACCAGACATGCTCGATGGCAGGAATTTGACTACTGCTTAATGTGCGCCGGGCAGTAGCGGCCGGTGGGTTTGAAAGTTGGAGAGGCCAAGACGTGAATGATGAGAATATAAAAATAAAAGGCCTGTCACGTACCTCATTAGGAAGCACAGAAGTTATAGGTTTAATTTATGTTTTAGGATTTTAAATCTTATTTTTAGGAATTTATATGATTTTACGGGAAAAAAATAAAAATAAACAACATACTATTAATATATTACAACGGCTTGGTAAAGATTGCCTCTCTTTAGGACACTCCAAGTCCTAACCTACGAATTAGGTCTTTTAGGTCATATTTAATTTAAGAATGTTACGCTTTGCTACATAAAACGAATAAGAAAAGGAATATTTCGAGAGTAAGTAGATAGCAACAAAATTGAATCGAACCTAAGAATCCGGGGCTTGCTCATTACTATTACATAGTCTAATTTTACAGAAAATTAACTCGATGTTCCTCTTTCTTCGCAAACCGATCAAATAGGTCACAACATATTGAACAACTCACTAGAAGAAGCTAGAGACAAATCTGCATTTGTTTCTAAACTCTCGATATATTTAAAATACTGCATAAGTAAACATATCTCGTAACACAAAAGAATAAAATAACAAGAACACCCGCAAACCAGAGAAAATATAACAACATAAATGAAAACTTTTACGCAGGGAGACAAAACTAATAACACGTGACTCAATTTTCTAAAACCAAGAAGAGAGAAAGAGAGAGAGCTTCCCAGCCGGGACTATAAGCAGTACAGTTGTCAGCGGTGGGTAGGACGTCTCCAAATCGGCTCCCCTCGCGCGTTCTATCAAGTTTAAACACTCTTCTGACCAGCTATCTTATTGGTTGAACTGCTGCTGTCATGGTAACCGGGGAGTAGCGTCATGTAACCGACTCCTCTCTCCCGCTCTCGCATAGACACTGCAGGCTGCTAGATGTCGACTATACAGGTTACAGAGCTATCTTTTATTTTTCAGAACGAATTATTTGTACTATCTACAGTATAGCGAGCGGGCATCACCAACTGGACGTGGTCGACTTTACGTAACTTACTGTACATCTTAGTCGTAGTGAATAGTAAAATTAATATAAAAGGAAAAATGTTCGTCATCCACCAGCAGCGGATTTTCAGGCGCGGCCTCCCTGCCTCCCCTGAAAATTCGCTGCTGGCGCCGGGTGCCCAGAACTGCGCACACTCAGGACTTTAAGTGATATACACCAAACTTGGATAGATATTCTTCCCATTGAAGACTGTCATTAATTGAAGGGCTGACAGCAAAACCGGACAAGTCCAAATATTCAAATTTTGAACATAGTACAGTTCTCTTCACTTCATTTAAAGCGGCATCGATTGACATAACAAGTTTCTACAAAAACCGGATTTGTGCCATTGAAATTAGTGTTTGAAAATGTAGCGTCTCTGCAAAAAAGCGGATTAATCAGTCTTTCCAGCAAAAAACGGACAAGTCACAAACATATCCGATTCTTGTTAGAAAATGTCATGAAGATGGCATTACTGTTGTCTTCTTTTTTCACAGCCATATTAGCTGTTATTGTCGGTATTACTGATTTAATATTTCGTTTTACAAATAAATGATTATCAAAATGAACCACATCCAAATATGCAATGACCAAAGAAGAGAAAGAGAAAATAAAAGGGGGAAGACAAAATGAGAAATGCGAAATTTGAAGGTGAAGAACGTATAAATCATCCAGGAAAACTGATTCCAAGACGCGTGAACCCAGAGGTTCATTGCCGCCCCCACACAAGCCCGCCATCGATCCCTATCCTGAGCAGGATTAATCCAGTCCCTACCACCATATCCCACCTCCCTCAAATCAATTTTAATAGTATCCTCCCATCTATGTCTCGGCCTCCCCAAAGGTCTTTTTCCCTCCGACTTCCCAACTAACACACTAGCGTAGCCTATATCCATTTCTGGATTCGCCCATACTTGCCCTTCCCAATGTCAAACGTCTGGATTTAGTATTCCTAATTATGTCAGTTGAAGAATACAGTGCGTGCAGTTCTGCGTTGTGTACCTATATTTCTCATTTCTGCTGTAACTTCATCCCTCTTAGCCCCAAATAGTTTCCTAAGCACGTTACACTCAGACAATCTTAACCTCTGTTCCTCTCTCAAAGGTGAGAGCCCAAGTTTCACAAGCATACAGAAAAACCGGTAATATAGCTTAACTGTTTTATAAATTCCAACTTTCAGCTTTTTTGAGAGCAGACTGGATGACAGAAGCTTATCAAGAGAATAATAACAGGCATTTCCCATATTTATTCTGCATTTAATTTCCTCCCCAGTATCATTTACATTTGTTACTGTTGCTCCAAGATATTTGAATTTTTCCACCTCTTCAAAGGATATAATTCCAGTCTTTATATTTCCGTTTCGCGCAGTATTCTGCTCACTAGACATCATGATATACTTTGTCTTTTCGGGATTTACTTTCAAACCTATCTCTTATATAGTAATTATTTATTTATATTGGTTGAGTCACTGGCTGAGAAGAAACTGCTTGCTGAAGGATGCACTGGAAGAAATGGTGAACGGAAGTAGTGTTCGAGGCAGAAGAAGAAATCAGATGATAGACGGCATTAATACATATTGATCATATTATGCGGAGACTAAGAGGAAGGCAGAAAATAGGAAAGAATGGAGAATGCTGGGTTTGCAGTGAAAGACTTGCCCATGGACAGAACACTTTTGTAGGCCATGTATGTACTGTTAAATTGAGAACATCACTCGAGTTCTTTCTGTATTGAAATTAATAGTGACATTTATATTAATTTCAAGGTTCAATACTTAAATGCAACAAATTTATGTTTCTGTAGGTGATGATAGGAGGAAAGGTTTGGAAAATCTAAAGCAGACTAGGTGCAGAGAAATCTCAAAGAAACTAGCGACAGAAAATCTAGCAAAATCGTAAACCTTGAAACAACATAACGCATTATAAATGCCTGGTTACAATTCCTTTATTGCAGTCTTCAAAATTACACTGGACCTTCCACAAGCAAAGAATGTGTAGCCTGCAACTCTACGTAGAATTTGATCATCCCCAATAGAAGTGGAGTGAGGCTGACGTATTTCCCCTACTTACGAGTTCTGCAGGCCTGAGCAAGAGAGATGTCAAAGATCTTGGCTATCCTAATTATTTAATTAAAGTCCATGGTGAAAATAAGAAACACATCGACATTGTGTTAGATCTCTCCATGCTTGGCAAGTTAATATAAAACATAACATTATAAAACACAACCAAGAGGTAATTCATTATATTAAATTTTGCGGTGCCTTTAAGCTCACCCTTAGGAGGAGTAATAAATGGAACGAATCAGAAATCCTTGTGTTTTTTTAGGACTCGTAGACCTTATTAGCAGCATTGACAATGCCGTAAAAGAACATTATGGTGTCAAGTCATGTTTTCAAACGAACTTCGAAAATAATTTTTAAAAGAGCTATTAGATTGTAAGCTCGAAGTTTGCCGTGAAGCAATTGTAACGGAAACTGGCTAAGTAGGCCTACTTATGCAGATTATGTGTCAGTAATGTAGGGCCGTATTCATAGACATTTTTAGCGCGGGCTTTCGGTGGATGATCAACGTTTTTCGTATTCATAAAGCAGTGTTAGCGATAGGATATGATTTGAATTCTGTACAAGTAACCAGTGGATAGCCGGGGCTAGCTTAGTACGCTCGTAGCGCGTGCTGCGAAATGTCTATGAATACCACCCGTAATGTCAGATGAGGCAACGGACGTTTCGGAACGCACGCAATTGGTTTTAATATTCAAATATGAAATTATGAATGTTCACAAGACCGGTTCTGGGAATATTTTAACCTTAGTGGACAAAATGCCGATGCCATTGCGGAATGTATTTTAGAGGAGATGGATTGTACTTTAAAAGGACAATAAAAATAAATTGATTACACAAACATACGACGGAACAGCTGTTATGAGCGGAGAGACAGGCGGTGTTCAAGCTAAAATAGAGCATCACTGTCCTAATGCTCATAAAGCTTACGTTCATTGTTACGCGCACTAATTTAAATTTGATAATGGAACGTGCGGCGTCACAAAATCTAGCTGCTAGGATATTTTTCAGTGCAATTTCGGGATTTCCAGCATATTTTTCTAGGTCTCCTCAACAAATTTCTGCTCTGGAAGCAATTGTTTCCAAGAGGATTCCCAGTGGCTCACCAACTCTGTGGAATTTTAAATCTAGAACCCGTCACTGTAATTTATGAACTCAAAGATGCTCTTGTTGAGTGTTTCTAGGAATTTTTAGCAATCTCTTTCCGCAAAAGCAAGCATTCAAGGACTTCGGGGGCTTAGGCTTAATTTAGAAGGGCCTATATGCTTTCATTTTTCCACAAATTTGTGCCGCCCAGAAATGTCGATGTGATTAAGGTGAAAAGTAATATGATGACATTTATTCATGGACTGAACAATATCAGACAATCTCTGGATGATAGTGACAATGAGACAAAAATGCAGATACCTGCCAAACGTCGGAAAAACTCTTGCATGATCAGTGACGCGAAGGAAATAGGCCTATGGGATCGTGTCATACAAGAGACCCAAATTTGTTTTCTGTTTCTGGACCACTTAAACTGTGAAAAATTCAGCATTATGAAAATTTTGCTGAATTCCCAAAGAAATTCCTAAATAATTACCTTGATAAAGTGTTACAAACTATTCCCTTACTTGACAAAAAAAAAGGATTAAAACATATTATATAATATAATAATAATAATAATAATAATAATAATAATAATAATAATAATAATAATCCGTGGCGCTACAGCCCGTGAAGGGCACAGACCAACCAGACGGCTGCTGGCCTCACGCCCACATGCGGAAGCAGAGGTGGACGATCATCCGACCAGAATGGAGGTATCGTGTGGTTAGCACGATGATCCCCGCAGCCGTTATTGCTGACATTCGCAACCGGATTTCGCTACCTATCGTAGCTCCCCAAGTGCATCACAATGCTGTGTGGACACCGATTCCACACACTGGCCGAAATTTCATGAGAAAATTTCTTTCCCCATGAGGAAAACATATTATATTCCCCTAGCAAATTTCATAAATATAGATTAGCAGATACTGTTTCTCTATTGCGACTTTTTATAAAGCAAAATTTAACACAAGACGCATTCTGTGAGTGCGCCAAATTTTTTAAATTTCTACTTACAATACCTATGACAACTTCTGGGCCAGAGCGATGGTTTTTCGCCTTGAAAAGAATCAAAAGATTGTTTTTAGGAATTTCATGAGTCAAGACCTCTCAACAGCCCTTGCAATGCTCTCTACAGAAAAACGTCTATTGCCACAAATGAAAGGATTCAATACTAAGGTTCGCCAACAGGAAGAGGAGGAGAATAAACTACAATTTTCGTAATTAGGGTTGTTCTTGTTGTTGTTGCTTTGTGACAAATAAGTAGGGCTACATTTTAAAAGTCACGAGCCGCCACTGATGTAAAGTATATGAATCAATTTCACGTGAATTGAACTATGAAAGTAAATAAAAATATGATTTACATTAATGTTAATTAATGAATTATATTAATGTACGCATATAACCTAATTCGTTTTGTAACGTTTTAGTTATTTAATTTTATTGTTGCGTCTATCTTTAATATCGTGGATTCAAAAAATACTTTGAAATTGTAATTTTTATTTTATAAGGAAATTCTGCATTTCATTAAAGTTAATATTTGTCAGTAAAGAATGAAACTTTAACGAGAATAGGGATATCCTGAACTATCACCAACAGATAGCGCGCGCGTACTTTGAGGGATGCGCTTTGCGTGTGCATTTGTTTTCCGGTTGGCCTATATAAACATTGAGAATTTACGTAGTGTATTAGTACAGTAAACACTCTTAAATACGACTCAAAATGCCAAATTCTTGTTGTGTTCCTATTTGCGAAAACCAGGGAAAGCCTTTTGTCTTCATTCAGGTCCCGAAATATTCTGAATACATGCTTTAAACCTTAAAAAAAATTAACTAATTAAATTGTGCCTCGAAAGTACTAGCTATTAAACAAAAATAACTACTTCAAATAAGGAACTGCTAGCTACAGTTTAATTTTGCTCGACAGCAAGCTATGTTAGCAAGCTATATTATATTCAATACTTCTAGGAGTCTCCGAAGTTTACGCCAGCATTTCACACCTGCAGTAAACTCTCCATTAACTGGGATGTTTATTATCCATAGTGGAATCCATTTCGTGAATAATGTTTTTAATGTGCTGTAGACTAATTTTTAAAACCATGTTTTTACCACAGTCTAGTATATACAGTCGCGAAGCTCAATCTTACGTAGTAAATATACAAACATAAGGTAGTTGCTCACCACTAGGATCGCTAATATCGCCTCATTACAGGCAATGCAAAATAGTACCGTCACAGTCTATTGTTTCTAGCACCCTCAAAACTCAAGCTTCGTGACTGTATATAGTAGACTGTGTTTTACTTCAAATTTTCAGAACCATCCTATATAGTATTCAAACTGCATTTCCTTAACCTACAAAACGCACGAATAATGGTGATACTACTGCGATCATATTATACCATCTTATCAAACATTTCATTTGATCTTTCTGCAACTAGAGAAAAAATACCGAATTCAATCTCTATAGTCCCTTCCCTATAAAAAGAAAAAAAAAAAACACATTGGTGGCTGCATATCCTGTTTTTTTAGCGTGCGGTACTTACAATACTAATGATTAAAGAGGTAATATTCACCTTCGACAAAGTTCCTATTTTTATTTATTTATTTTATTCGTACACCTCACTATTGATCAGATTTTTTGTATTCGACAGATATTGGAGAAAAAATGGGAGTATAAGGGTACAGTAAATCAGTTATTCATAGATTTCGAAAAGGCGTATGACTCGGTTAAGAGAGAAGTTTTATATAATATTCTTATTGAATTTGGTATTCCCAAGAAACTAGCCTAGTTCGATTAATTAAAATGTGTCTTAGTGAAACTTGCAGCAGAGTCCGTATAGGCCAGTTTCTATCTTATGCTTTTCCAATTCACTGCGGGCTAAAGCAGGGCGATGTACTATCACCTTTACTTTTTAACTTCGCTCTAGAATATGCCATTAGAAAAGTTCAGGATAATAGACAGGGTTTGTAGTTGAATGGGTTACATCAGCTTCTTGTCTATGCGGATGACGTGAATATGTTAGGTTAAAATCCACAAACGATTAGGGAAAACACGGAAATTCTACTTGAAGCACGTAAAGAAATAGGTTTGGAAGCAAATCCCGAAAAGACAAAGTATATGATTATGTCTCGTGACCAGAATATTGTACGAAATGGAACTATAAAAATTGGAGATTTATCTTTCGAAGAGGTGGAAAAATTCAAATATTTTGGAGCAACAGTAACAAATATAAGTGACACTCGGGAGGAAATTAAATGCAGAATAAATATGGGAAATGCGTGTTATTATTCGGTTGAGAAGCTTTTGTCATCTAGTCTGCTGTCAAAAAATCTGAAAGTTAGAATTTATAAAACGGTTATATTACCGGTTGTTCTGTATGGTTGTGAAGCTTGGACTCTCACTTTGAGAGAGGAACAGAGATTAAGGGTGTTTGAGAATAAGGTTCTTAGGAAAATATTTGGGGCTAAGAGGGATGAAGTTACACGAGAATGGAGAAAGTTACACAACGGAGAGCTGCACGCATTGTATTCTTCACCTGACATAATTAGGAACATAAAATCCAGACGTTTGAGATGGGCAGGACATGCAGCATGTACGGGCGAATCCAGAAATGCATATAGTGTTAGTTGGGAGGCCGGAGGGAAAAAGACCTTTGGGGAGGCCGAGACTTAGGTGGGAAGATAATATTAAAATGGATTTGAGGGAGGTGGGATATGATGGTAGAGACTGGATTAATCTTGCTCAGGATAGGGACCAATGGCGGGCTTATGTGAGGGCGGCAATGAACCTCCGGGTTCCTTAAAAACCAGTAAGTAAGTAAGTAAGTACACCTCGTTCTCAAAGTTCTCGTTTAGGTTCATGAACATTCAATTTACTCGTATCTATATTCTGCATACTGCAGATTTCCCCTTCCATCTCTTAAGGCGAATCGCTCAGTATTATAAACGTTTACGCTATTATTTACGGTAAATTAATTATAGTGTATTGATATGAATAACAATGTAAATGATGTACTTAATTTAACGGTCAGGGAGTAGGCCTACATCTGATTTTATACGAGCCATAAAATGAAACTGCATGGCGCAACAGGCGCCAGGGCCAAGCGAACACCTGCCATCTAGTGGTGTACTGAGTAACTACCACAACAAAGCGTTGCAGCCAGGGTTGCCATACATGCAACTACACTCGTAAACATGCCGATATAACAAAAATCCAAAGGCTCACTGCAGTGGTAGTACGATATCGTAATTTGTCTTATTTCATTAGAGTGATATAATGAAATGTTAATAGTAATGAGACGATCCCACAAGGTTTTTTCCCCACTTCAGATTTCAGCCCGCCATTTTGAACGTACCGTGGTGTGCCACGGCGTTGTAAACGAGCATCCGTACTGAATTTTCAGTTCCGGTAAAATCCTAACAGCACTATTTCACTCGTATTGATATCAGATTTCGTGAAGTTCTACGTGCTTCGGATGTAACTCTGTGATTAATGTAACAGATTTGTGTCACAGGAACAAGCATCGAATTCCGCGTCAGGTTTCTAGTAATGGACTTGGAAGCGAAGTGAAATTTTAACTCTTCGATTTGACTTAAGGCTAGCTCACAATAAACCGGGAACGGAAATGACAACGAGAACGAAAACGGAAATAATGTTGTAATAAGTGTATTTAAATGTGAGCATTCAAAATATTTAATTGTGAATGCTCACATTTAAATATATTTATTTTATAAATATTTCCGTTCTCGTTCTCGTTGTCGTTTCCGTTCCCGGTTTATTGTGAACCAGTCTTTACTGCCTATTCAGTAGCTTATATACTATATTACGAATATCACCTTTAATTGAAGAAAAATCATAAAAAATTGACACATATATAAAGATTTCATGATGGTGTGATGGATTAAGTTATAGGCTATGTAGAAAAGAGAAGTGGATTTGAATGTTGAAAGAAAATGGTGGACGTGCATTCGCACCGATCTATGTACAGATACGGAATTAACATTTGGAGCGAGACTTGATGGAATTCCACCTGTATGTTTTGCAAGGATGCCCGCAGGATCTAATTTCAGTGGTAGCAAGATGGTTAGAAAATTAAAGGAAATGGATGGATGAGGAGAGATAAAAATTGAACACGAAAAAATAGCCAGTTCTGAAATCTAAATTTCATTGCGCACGTATACTTACTTAATTACTTACTTACTTACTTGCTTTTAAGGGACCCGGAGGTTCATTGCCGCCCTCACATAAGCCCGCCATTGGTCCCTATCCTGAGCAAGATTAATCCATTCTCTATCATCATAACCCACCTCCCTCCCATCTACGTCTCGGCCTCCCTAAAGGTCTTTTTCCCTCCGGCCTCCCAACTAACACTCTATATGCATTTCTGGATTCGCCCATACGTGCCTATTCATAGTTTAAAACACTCGCTTTTGTTGAATTGTTTTCCGAGGGTTTGGAAAACATGTATGGAACTCGTAAGAATAAAAAAAAATGCGTAAAAAAAATAAAAAATATCAGTGGTAGCAATTGCTGCCACTCCCTACCCCCTGTGGGCACCCTTGATGTTTCGCTTCAAATTTTAATTCCGTATCTATACACAAATCTCATTCTTGTAAAACTGAAGTTTTTTTCTTTTTTCTAATACGTTTGAAACTAACATTTTATAATTTAACAGTCTTAAGTGTTCCATAATAGGCCTACTTTACTATTCTTAAATAATTGAAGTGGAAATTTGATTCACAAATCTGCAGTGCTTGGGAAAAGTGACATAAGTCAGTTTCCACAAACCTTTTTTGATAATTTTTGACAACTTACACTGGTTTATGTCGATTTGACTTTTTTTTGTATGAATTATTGTAATGGGAGAAATACTTATGTACTTTTTTTCCAAGCGAGCAGATGTTCCGTAAGTTGTCAATAAATTATCAAAAAAGTTTGTGGAAACTGACTTATGTCACTTTTCCCAAGCACTGCAGAAATAACCTTCCTGTTCTAATTCTCTTACTTTACACCGCATTAACGTAGGGTTAGAAAAAAAGTCAAAACTCTGTCTTATATTTGGAATTGCAGCATTTAAGTATGAGAGCACCATGGTGTTTTTTTAGTAGGTTACTTTACGACGCTTTATCAACGTCTTTGGTTATTTAGCGTCTGAATGAGATGAAGGTGATAATGCCGGTGAAATGAGTCCGGGGTCCAGCACCGAAAGTTACCCAGCATTTGCTCATATTGGGTAGAAGGAAAACCCCGGAAAAAACCTCAACCAGATAACTTTCCCCGACCGGGAATCGAACCCGGGCCACCTAGTTTCACGGCCAGACGCGCTGACCGTTACTCCACAGGTGTGGACTCCATGGTGTTAATAAACATTTAAAATGGAAGTGTTGTATCGATATGTAGCACTTAACAACAAGATTATCATTTCAATATAAGTGACATAGGTTATTATACGGAAAACGCAATTAAATTCGAATTCTGAATTTAGGCAGCTATTAAATATAGGCTACACTTCAATATGACATAACAGTATTCTACCGATAAATAAGGATTGAAATCTCTCCTACCTTGAACTCCTTAATAGACACGAACGTCTGTCCAACACCACTCGTAATCACTAACTGCACAGACTGTAACCTTCCGCCACTCGTCACTTCACTGACTAGAGACCAGGCGAGGTAAGAAATGTCCTGTGACTCTATCATACACAGTGTCTATATCACTAGTGGGTATGGAGGGGGGAAATAAGTTTTTAGTCTGATCTGAATTTCCGTGTCTGTAGATATGTGTGATCTTAACGACCGTCACCCTTCACACGCCAAACTCTCTTTCTCATCGCCTAACCTTTCTCTTCTCGTGCAACTCACTCGTCAGGTCTCGCCTCCTGTACTATAGGCAACTGGCATATACTCCAGTGACTCAGCTGTGCATTCCACACTTTGATACGTCCAATAGCACTGTATTGACACACAGTAAAATATACAACTGTTTTTTCCACCAAGTTTTAATCGTAATAGAATTGTAGCTTTAACTGAAAGTGATCACATATCTACATGTAGTGCAGCTTCCAAAATTGTTACCGCTACAGGTCTAACTAATTTGTAGTAGATATTATTTACTTCCTTTAAACATAGCAAAAGAGAATATGTGTTTCTACGAAACAAAATTTTAAGATTTGAAGAGAAATGCAAGAAGAAGGCTAAATTCTATTTTTTTTTTTTTGACACGTAACATGCTCTTCGTTCTACCTGTCTTTGAAGACATGGATTACAATGTGTCGTAGATCTATTTTTTTTTAGATTTTAACTTGCTTTGTTGAAGTTTTAATTTATCCTTTTCAAGCATAGACCTATAGGCTATATAATTGTGTAAATTTTACATCTTGATTACACAACTTTTAACACTGTATCACTTCGGAATATGTATGATAAGACTTTCTTGTGTTAAATTTTAACGTACTTTGTTGACATGTTTCGACTTATTTTGGGCCATCTTCAGAACTGGTCGTTGTTGGTCTTGGCGCCTCTTGTTTCCTGTGAGGGTGCGTTCGTAATGTAGAGTCAAAGAGTGTATGTTTTTTGATATTCTCAACTCAACTTCAAAACACATATAGTCTTTGACTCTACATTACGAACTCACCCTCACAGGAAACAAGAGGCGCCAAGACCAACAACGACCAGTTCTGAAGATGACCCAAAATAGGTCGAAACATGTTAACAAGGTACTTTAAAATTTAACACAAGAAAGTCTTATCATACATATTCCGAATGTGTAAATTTATTTAACAGATTCTCCTAAGTCTTGACTTTCATCGGTTTGAAAAAAACAAACAGTAACCTATACACACGCTAAGGGCATCACATTTATTTTATCAGTTTTGTCTTTTTTTCTCATAATTTTTCTCATAACTTTTCGTTTGGACTTATGCCAGTTTGTAATCCACCTCTTCATTTCGACAAAAATTTTCGGCTCCGCGCCCATTATTAATTTCATATTGACAAAATTTCACATTGAATATCGACATATTATTCCGTTCAGTTGCTAAAAACAACTTTATTCTACACTTAGGCAGCTAGACATAATTAAGAGTATTCTGAGACAAGTTTTGCCTCGCACAATAGTTGAAGTCGACTGCAGGTTGCAGTTCTGACTTCATTGGATGTGTCATGCTCCTGTTTCGAAAATCTATCCAAGTATTTTTATGAGATAAACATTATTTTCATATTACTGCTTGGTATAATTAGAATAAAACTAGGCATTTTTTTTTTCAAAATTATGTTATTAAATTATTAATATCGTTTGATTTGGATATAATGAGCAAAATTGTAAAATACCCCAAAACTATAGGAATAGCTTAATCAACAGGGTAATGAAACCTTCCCTGGTACAGGAAAGCAATAGAACACGCCTTTACCAAACCTTGGTAAGACCTGTACTCTGCTATGGTAGTGACACATGGACATTAAGGCGGATGGATAAAAGCAGAACAAGAGCTAATGAAATGAGATTTATGCGAAAAGGAGCAAGATATACAAAATGAGATCATAAAGGCAATAAAGAAATAATACAAGAACTTGGTACAGAACCACCACCATACTCTATTTCATACAGAAATATGAGAACAACTAAATGAGCCATTTGAGACGTATGAAACATCATAGAATCCGAAAAGATAAGATTCATTATTAATCGCGTGGGAAGAAATCTCTGGGACGTCCCAAAAAGCGTTGAAGAGAAAATTCCTTTTTATTGAGATCGTAACAGGATGTAAAAATTGTATGGATGATGATGATGATGATGATTTTTAACAGGTAAGCACTGAAACCCATTTTTTGCAAGCATTGCTTTCTTAAAAACTGCACATTTAGTGCATATCTTGAGCAAGAAAATTAATGACATGAACAACTTCATCATTCGCAGCAGAATCAAATGTTTGAAATAATTATTTTTACATTATGAAAAATAAGGGAGAAAAATGCTCGAAGAGAAAAAATACGGGAGCCGGGAGACTTAAAATTAGGGGCAAATAGGGGAGATCCCGTGAAATAGGGAGAGTTGGCAACCCTAACGGTAATCCCTATTTAGACGAAATTTTACGTTCTGGATTACTCAGAATATTTGTTTATGTGCCGAAAGTACTATATTTTCACTTCATTTATACATTGTACTGTTCAAGCAGAGTTGTATTTATTTAATTTTCAGAAAATTAGATAACATAATCATTGGTATATTCCAGATATTTCTAGTATTATTTTTCCATTTATGAAAATTTGTATTTTTGAACTGATAAGCCTATGTCAAATTACAGTCCTTTTTCTGTGCACTTACAAATGTAAATGGATTAATATCCAGCTTTTAAATTGGACCATTATACCAACAGAGGAAAACATTAAATGTGAAGAAAAAGCATTTCATAATATAACATCAATATTTAATTTTATTTCTTCAAAATATTTCATATTTACAAATATATTTTAACATTACTCTAAAACACCGAAAATATATTCAGTATCACATTCAATATTACGTTCAACCTTCTTCCTTTGATATATCAGAGGAACACTCATTCATTGCCACTGAGCCGTGAGACAATTCACGGCAAACATATTAAAATTGCCATTATAGTCGAAGAAATTATCGTTATTCTTAACAAAATGAGATCTCAGTTTATTACACATTTCTACTCCGTTTACACATTTCTCATTACCACACATTCTGTATTCTGTGATGATTTCGTCTTAATTTAATTCCAAATTAAGTCATCACGACCTTCGGAATCATAGTAAAATCGTAATTCAGAAGGACATGTGCCTTGTAAATGTAAGCAGTAGTAATCTTTACAGTGAGTTAATTTGTTATTTACAACAATAAAATATCATCATAAATAGAGGTAACCTAAAAACATATTAAAATCATTGCAAACAAAAAGACAGATGGGCAGACTTTAGAAGAAAAAATGAAGGTTGGAAATAAGTAGAAAGAAATTTCGGTGCTAAAAACCTCATCCCAGTGTCTTCAGGAATACTGAAGACAAAAACGGGATAATATGGAAGTAGATGCAAGGAAACATCATGCAACAAGCAAAATGGAAAGACTTCATGGATTTGTGTCATTCCGATACTTTAAAATGTAATATTAGGCCTAGATACATTTGTTATTCATAATTATTACATTAGTTGAGGCCTTGCAAACCCAAAGGAGCTAAGTGACAAATTTTTCGAATCTGAGTTTTGTAATCTATGAACCAGCGCCAATGCACAGCTAAAAAAGATATGTTCTTAACCAGTTCCTAGTAGTTCCAACAGTGACCAAGAAATGATACAGGATTTATGTCAAGACCCCTTTGCAATTCTAAAGGAGCTATGTGCAGCTGATTGTATTCAGTGGAAGGCGGACTAGTGACTGTTTTGTTGTATTTTTGGCGTACTTTTTGATAATAATGATCGAGAAACCTGCTGCATTTAATGACGAAACACAAATAAAAGTTTCCCGTAAGAAGTTAATGCACAAAGCACGTGTGAATGGGAACTCACATGTAACGGAAGTGGTAAACATATTCTAGAAAACCCACTTTCAAATAAACAGGCAAGGTCAGGCAACATAATTTCATATTATATTTATTTGATATGTCTTTATTTTATATTCCAAATATATTATTATATCTACTGGTTCATTGATCAACATTCAAGATACTTCAGATGATGTCATGTGTCTCTGGTGGAGGAAATCAGATGGCATCGTGTTTACTGCGTGCAATCAACGGATTTCATCACGTCCAAGAAGAAGATGGTGATTTGAAGTGACAACTGTTGCGGTCAGTTTAAAAATCGCATGATAATATTTCTGTACCTTTATCTCATTGCCATGGGAATGATTGATAAGATGGAACACAAATTTCTCATGGTAGGTCACAGTGTTGGCTCTGCAGATTGTTATTTCGCTGTAGTAGAACAACGTTGGAAGGTTACAAGTAACAATCAAGTTCTGGAACACGTTGTTACAGGCATTGAAGAAGCGAGACCATCTAGATCATTCATTTCAGAGTGGAAAAAGCAACAAAATCCACCCTCCGTCACAAGTCGCTGCATCCCACAAGATGATACAAATTATTCCATTACAGCTTTACCAAACTTATTAAGTACACAGAAGATGTCTTTCTTGTAAATAACGAAACCTCGTTTATTGCAGGCTTCTTTAATTTTCAAGTAACTGGAATGGGTTGTTATGTACCCCTCTCAAAAAGGCTCGATTTTCTTGGGTATTGCTACTGTGATACACCGTGCACTCTAATTATGAAATCACTCACTACTGGTCTGTCACCTCGCGCCACAGTTCAGCTGTCGTGTGACTCCTGACGCACATGATATCATTCAAATTCGTTATCAGAGATCGGAAACAATCCTGTAGCACTGATAACATTAATTTTTCTTTATTTTTTACTTTTTTCTAATACCAGCCAAAATTTAATCTGCATGGTTTCGAAAGATAGCACGGTACTTAGCTCTATTCAATATAAATATAAAGTTGCACTTAGATTCTTTCCAAATATCTCAATTTCAAATATTTTTTGTGAAGTGTATGAGTAATTATAATCCAAAAAGACACATGTAGTCAATAAAGCATGATTCAAAGTAGGTTAATAATTTTTTGCTACATGTTATATTAAAATCCTGAAGCATGAATCAGTTTTTACTTATTTCCCAAAAACACAATTTTGTCACTTAGCTCTTTTGGGTTTGCAAGGCCTCAGTTGTGTATTTTAGGCAGTCGAAAATTTACTAAACGTTTCTTCGATAAATATGTAATTTAAATAATTGTGAAGTACTTAACGATCAGTTGAAATCAGTTGCAGGCGCATTGCTATCCCCTCTCTACTTAAACATTAGAAATGTACTCTATAATATACTGTAGTTACTTTGCAGTATTTTAGCATATGAACACGATATACATCATAGAAATGAATAACGATCTTTTCTGCCATTTCTGCATTTCTGAAAGGACATAGAAATGTTTTAAATGAGAGAGTTTTCAGCTGTAGTGCTTGTGTGCTTATTAATTAAGCTCTTATATATTAATATATCTATTATAATTCATCATGAATTAGCCTGTGGAAAGACGTTTTACTCCACTGTGTCAAGCACAGGTCTGTACACTACTAATGCTACGAAATATTTAAAGGAATGTTCAGGAGAAATATGAACAACAACAACAAGTATACTAAGTCCTTTCCCAACATTCACCAAGGAAGAAGACTGGTCAGGCACTAGTTGCGTAGTAATTGTGGATGCTACATTTTCCAATAGGATGTTATGAAGCACGTTTATTGTTGTACAATGCATGAACTTGTAACGTAGTTACCACATTTATAGATAATTGTAATTTAACTCTTTGACTGATATGCACAGAATATCTTATTTCAACGGTTAAAGGGCGTACAGTTTGCTTGTTTGATTTATAATGCCTTAATTCAGTGGTTCCCAATTACGTAAGGCCTGTGGACCCGTGCTTTTAAAGTAAGCCATGAACTACTTAATTTCGAAAATTTTCAAATTTGGACGGTAGTTACCCATGCACAGAAATTCTTGGGAAAGTGTGGGTATACCTTAATAAGTAAAAAAATAAGCATAAAATGAAAATTGAAATGATATCTAATTCTGTAAAGAAATAAATATTGCATTTTACTAACTTCTATTTGAAGTGAAAAATTAATAAGTTCAGAAATTACCCAGGCTATCTGATGGAAAAAATTATGCCTGTTTTGATCTGAAGAATCCCTTCAACATTCGGTTCAATATTTTCTACTTTTAGTCTTGAAATGGATTCAAGATCGTGCCGATTTCCCTACTTTTTTATTTAAGAAATTGCCTGAAATAATTGTTCAGAAATAGGCTATACGTCCTCACTAGGGAAGTTGATATTTCGAAGCTATTTTTATCGAAATTCTTGTAATGAAGGAAAATATTCACCGAGAAATTATCCAATTTTCATATATATCCTTTAAAAAAATCAATGGACCATTACAAGTTATGGCAACAAGTTTTCTCTTCCACATGAAGAGTCCACTGCAAGAATGATGGATGTCACTTTATTGTCAAAAATGAACCAAGACTGTCAATGCATAGCTTAAGACATATAGAATGTACAAAGAGAGTTATATGTCATTAACACTGATAGTCATTGTCCAGTAATGATCGGAAAATCACAGTCAAGCTTTGAGCGCTAAGTATTTCAAACTTTCAATTGCTTCTCCTGCAAAATGTATTCCAAATGACATCCATCATTCTTGTAGTGGACTCTTCACATGTATGTGCAGACATCATCAAATTCAGAAGGATTTCTAATTCATGAGTTTCCAGTATTTTATGCGAGAAAGTATTATCTCAAGCTAGCCGGTAAATTATAGCTACAGGTACAGAGTAATTTTGTTTTCAATTTATGGTATTAGCAATTATTCGTCAGTGGACTCCAGGAACGTCTCCAGTGTTGATACATTAGTGGGGCTATTACCTGCACCTTGACTTTGCTCGTAACGGTAATGATATTTTCATTACAGTAATCTCTTCAACTTAAAAAAACTATATTTACTCAATTGCTCTAAAAGTTAGTGTTGAGCGTGTTAAAGTATGTGAAAATATTTGCTAAATTGGCTACCATAAACAGCAAAGCAATATTCTTTCAGCTGACTTTATGAAAATTCCGAATATGTAAGGACAGATTAATGCTACGGACTAGCAACGTCCATTACAGACACTATGTTCGGTTCAAGTTTTCGAGTATGGTGAAGTTCGATATTCGCCTATGTTCGCTCTGCAAAAGGAGGCCTGTTGTGTATGTTCCACCTTGTTATAAAAATATTCCCTGTCCTCCACTCCGCTCCACTTCATATTTTAACCGCTTAAGGATTTTGACACAGACCTCGCGATTAGTTTTTCACATGAAATAAGACGAAGTTTGTAATGTCATGGCTGCCTCTTTCATGTTCGAACATTGCAAGACACTACCACGGGCAACTTTGATGGTTCAAGGGCCCCCAGGGTTCGTCGGATCCACGAACCATCAACTGGAAACCACTGCTGCTTAGTTCATTTCTATTTGTTTTCCTTCAATTTTGTATCCTCAAATAAAAAAATCAAGTCTCACAAGATAATGACTTGTTCATAAGGAATTAACGAGCATGTAACCTGTGGCATCGCGATAGCTCCAACATTTCTTAATCTAGTAGGCCTATATTATTTTATTAATTTCTCGTTCTTTCTTATATCCTGACAACTACATTAGCCTGCATGATATAAGAAAGAAGGGATATTTAAGTGTCTAATTGTTAATGATTCAAGAGGGTTAATTTCCCAATACGCTACTGCTTCAAACAATATAGGCCCTATTTATCCCGAAGCAGTCAAAGAGTGTATTTTAATATCTTGCATCAGCATGAAACAATTTTCATACTTTTTTCACAAAGAAAGCTGGTAAATCTACTTATTATAACATCAATGCAGTTATTAATACCTAGAAGTAGCCTTCAAATAGAGCTTATTTCAAGTGGTTCAGTGTAACTGTATTTTCTTAGTAACAAAAAATATGTTCTGCTATTATGTTTTTAATAATAGCTACTCTGGAATATGTAACATAATGTGATAATCTATTAATTTACAGTTACAAACTATTTTCAAAATAGAACATATATAATATTTTATGATCTAAAGAATGTATTAAGCAATCTCATTATAAATAAGTTTAAAAAATCTGCGGCGCAACAGCCCATTAAGAGCCAGAGTCGATCATCAGACTGCTCACCTTCACATGCTTCCGCAGAGGTGAACGATCATCCAACCAGAACGAAATTATCGTGTGGTTAGCATGATGATCCCCCAGCCGTTAAAGCTGATTGTTATAACCGAATTTTGCTACTTATCGTAGCTCCCGAAATGCATCACGATATTGAATGGGCACCGGTACCATACACTGATCGAATTTCATGAGAAAGTGTCTTCCCTCATGAGAACTCGAACCAGCGCGCATTCCGTAACGCGAATCCTAGGCATTCTGCAGTAGATCACGACGCCACGGCACGGGACTAAAAAATTACTACCATGTTATATTTAATTCTTATTTCAAAGGAGACAATAATAATAATAATAATAATAATAATAATAATAATAATAATAATAATAGTGCAAAATTTCAATTATCTGGGTTGTGAAATATCGTATCAAAATGAAAAAGATGTGAACAAGAAAATTACCAAATTTACACAAATTCTAGGAATAATAAACAATACATTAAAAGCTAAATTAGTACAAAAATCTACAAGAATAAAAATATATAATACACTAGCATTACCCACCCTTCTATACGGAAGCGAGATTTGGACATTAAAGAAAAAAGACATGAACAGAATCAAAGCAACGGAAATGAAATTTTTCAGGAGAACAGCAGGATATACTCTTTTAGACCGAAAAAGGAATGAAGAAATTTTAGAACAATTAGAAGTAGACTCAGTAGAAGAAAAAATCACCAGATACAAATTCAATTGGCTAGATCATGTAAGAAGAATGGAAAATTCAAGAATCCCAAAAATTATGATGCAATATAAACCTAGAGGACATCGTCGACCAGGAAGACCGTTAAGAAGACTGCTAGATGGGGCCGAAACAGGTCTACAGAGGCCTAATTCGTGAAGGATGATGATGATGATGATGATAATAATAATATATTTTAAGAAGGTTATAACATTATAGTTTCTGCTTAACATTTTAAATTTTCTTATATTATTTAATTTTTAGTTTTCTTCATACGTAAAGAGAACAGAATTTAATTTAATTTATAAAACAAAAAAATTAAGAATGTAATTTTGTATAAGAATACTGTTTATATTGATATCATTGTCTCTTTGAGATTAGGAATAATTTATTTTCAAATTGATTTCCAGCTGAATTGTTGGTAGAGATTGATTAATACAAATTACAGAACACAAAACTTTGACTTCTCTGTCTGCCTTCTTAATAAGTACCCAGTTTCATAAGCATTGTTATATTATTTAAAATCAACCACTACTCCATACATACATGCATACATTGATACACACCGGAATTGGAAGCTTCATATTCGTTCGTTATATTTCTTTTCAGATGTTTTCAATCCAAAGATAAATGACATTTCCTTGTGACACGATTACTAATATGATATGTTTAACAAACAGCATTAATACAAAAGTAAGGTATCACTTTACATAATGTAATACATTTGGTAGGAAACACTTAGATATCATTAATACCGTCAGATTTCTGAAAAAAGAAAACTGTCTATGAATTTACTATTACACAATACACTACTATAATTTTGTGATCCATGTTCTCTGCCTCTAATAAAAGTATACATTGTGATTGAAAATTAGAACAGTTGACAACTTAGCGAAACGAAATACACTTTCGACTGAATCAACCTGATTATCCTCGTATGTTCGTGTAAAAAAAAGTATTAACACTCTAAAATTTTAATTCACTAACTTTACGCAAATGCATAGCTCGAGAAGCAAAATAATTTTGTCACAAAGTGCTGTGGTTACCGATGTAGGAACACCTTGCATATCTTGCTTCATGTTTTGGCAATTTTAAAGCATCAGATGGTATATCATAACAAACTCTTCTTTTCAGTTTTGTTTGCTGTCAAATTTACTGCTAAATTATCACAAGAATCATACTTATATCAGAATTAGCTACACCTTCATTATTTCCATTCTTTTGCAATGAAAAATGCTTTCTGTTCATTTCTGTCTTATATGAGATTCAAGGAAAAGAAATATGGCAAAACTGTAGTACATTATGCATATAGCAACAACACAAATTGAAGTTTTGTAAAGTAATTGAATAGTGCTGAAAGAAAATTGATTACAATGATGAATGTAATAAATTGAAAGAATCACAACGTAGAAGATTTGCAAGATTGCACAATACATAAATATTAAACAAGACAATGTATTTTATTCCAGTCGTGGTTCATGAAATTCTGTCTTACTTTTATATTTTTAGAAGTTCTCTGCATTAAAATTCTTAGACATATATATTTTTTTAATTGGAATTATTATTCGTCTTGTATTATCCAAATCAAAAGTGACTTATTTGGTTTATTTACATCGATGTCCTTCAGTTTCTGGACAGATCTACATGGTTTGTTCTATAGCTATTACTCGTCATTTTTAATTATATATAAATATTCGTCAGTTCTAGAAGAACTATTTAAGTTTTCTTTGCTACAAAAAATCAAGTTTCTTCTCAGAATATAAGGTGAAATAGAGTAAGGGTAACTAACATTATTCCATTTCCCCCAGAGGAGGTACTCGGTTACGTAAATTAAATTAAAATTAATAATACACATTTGGAATAGGAAACCAAGCAGAGTGTGGACATAAGCGTACCATATCTTGTTTATTTGAATTTGAATAATGAAACTAAAACGAAATGGACTTTAGGATAGTTCAATGGCTCCTGAATACTTAGTCGGTTTCGAACTATTTTTTTTTTTTTTTTGCGAAAAGGTTGTCCTTTGCTTCGTTTACTAATTCAGATCTTAATCACTAAAAAAACAGTGAAATCTTGATTTATTTCAGCAGATATTAGGGGAGAGTTGGGTAGTATCGGACATCGGGTAATATCGTACAATGCGTTTCTTTCATCTACCACTATATGGTAGTACCTGAATGACATGGTTACGTTTCTGTATGCGACATCACAGAAACGTAACCATGTCAATTAGATACTACCTTCGTGTGGTAGATGAAAGAAACTCACTGTCCGATATTACCCGATGTCCGATACTACCCAACTCTCCCCTATGGATTTTACGATACAAGATCGCTGAGTGGCATGCCTACTTAATATAAGTCGGAATAACTTGCAGTAACTTTTGTACGCATTGACTAATGCAATAACTGTTTTTATTTACTGAAATCAGTTATAAATTAATTTAAGGTTGTTCAGTTATTTTTGGCATTTTTGTAGTATTTTGGATTTTTCTTTCGAATACACGATTTAACGCCACTAATCTTTCACATGGACAAGTGTAATTCAGAAGAATCAAAAGAACACTGGTAGGAATATGCATCGTAACTTACTCTTTTCCAGATTAATACCTCAAGTTATATTTTTCGCACAGTCTTAATAATGAATAGAGTATAAAGAACATCAGAGGAAGTATAAGGTGAAGGTTGATAATACTGTGATACGAGTAATATTGTGGTAGTTATTTTCAGAATTTATTACAATTTTACTGAGGGAGAGAAGGACCGGTTTTGTGCAGAAACTTGTCCACGAACATTTCCATAATACGTTGACGCAAAAAACCGATCTTTTTCTCGCTCAGTAAAATTGTAATAAATTCTTAAAAATAACTATTACAATATTGCTCATATCACAGTATTATCAACCTCTGCCTTATACTGAAAGAAGATGTTCAAGGAAGTTTTGTCCAATGTTACAAGAAGAAGTTTCAGGTTTATATAAGAAATATGTAGATCACAATCCATCCCATTTCCATTGATCTTCTTTTTCAACTTTCCTTTCAATTAACTTACTTCAGTAAAATGAATTACATTAATTTTAAGAATGAGATTAGTTTGACACCACTCGCCAGATATAAACTTTGGTTCAAATTGAGATAGATTATTATAAACAGTAGTTAATTATAGAGTATATTATATTCCTCTACAAAATTGTAAATTTTGTTAAATTGAGAAGTTGATCTAAAACAATTGATTTTGTACGTTATAAGAAATTGCATTTCAGAAACAGTTTCAAGTTTGTTACAAAAACTTTGGATTACCGGTACTGTGGATACTGTAAAAGTTCGAAAGTGTGTGTTCTGTATTTTGGCCTTATTTAAAAAAAACAAGAGTAATTAAATGGAGAAATAAAATACGCAATAAGCTTCTTTTTGGACGTGAATTAGTTTCCTTTTTATTGCATTGGGGAAATGTAACCTTGGGCAAGTCAGACTCGTGTATCATTGGAAGTGCCGCAAATAAAAAAAATGTAAATATTATAAATTTCTCAAATTTAAATCTTCTTTGAATACGAAGAATTTCAATTGTCATAGTTTTCATATTGTTTAATTCTCTTTCCTTTTTTACAGCTTTTTCAACTTCCTACAAACTCCCTCATAATAGACATACATTTCCGTTATTGCATTTGCTGTATAAAGAATTTTTTTTTTTTGACATACGTCCATTGTAACAATGTTTAAATAAATTCTCCAGAGTAGAGATGTTTCACTCTTCAAAGTCAGAACTCTGTTTTAGGTAATTTCCTCTTATTAACTGTCTTTTAAAAAAAGAAACAACAAATTACAGTAATATTTTTCATTGAGACATTACCGCTTCTTATGGAAAAGGTTTGTGTTCTCAAAATGCCTGAAGATAATTTAATTCAGCCACCAGCGTAGCTCAGCCGGCTAAGGCGCTTGCCGGACTATCGGGAGTTGCGCTCGGACGTGAGTTCGATTCCCGCTTGGACTGATTAATTGATTGGATTCTTTCCTAGGTTTTCCCCAACCGATAGGCGAACGTCAGGTAATTCATGGCAAATCCTCAGCCTCGTCTCGTCAAATACCATCTCCGTATCACCAATCCCATCAACGATAAATAACCGAGTATTTATTACAGCGTCCTTAAAAACAATAAAAGAAATATGATTTAGTTCTGAAACGAAGACACGTAGGTTGAAATTATTGTCAACATACTTGGCATAGAAGAAGAATATTTATCTATTTATTCCCAGGTTACACTTCCCCAAATTGCTCGAGAAAATGTGACCTATATGTCGCTTATCTTCTGCATGGATGACGTAAAAACTCTGACAAATTTACAACATTGAAACAATATTCCAAAATATTTGCATAATAATTTTGAGTTTCTCGTCGTATTCATTTTGGGATATAAGCTCACTGAGGTTTAATTCAGTGTTTTTGTGTTACATTTACCTCACGTAATGTAAACTGATTTTTAATTAGAGAACTATTCTGTGTACAGTTTCGTTATTCTCAGAAATTTAATCTGTTGTATATTTAGAATATGAAAAACCTAGGCATATACAGGGAATTAAAAAGTGGGCCGAGTCTTGGTAGCACTCCACTTCTAAGTAGGCAACAAGCTTCGCAAGATTGTCCACAAGTAGCATACATTTAGGCGTTCTTGTTTACTGCACATGCGCAATGCGTTGTATCTGGGACTTAGTAAAATTAAGTGGCCTAAATTTTTGGGTCTGTACATACTTCAATTTGATGAACGTTTCTGAGATATTATTGTGATAGTAGCCTAGTCGAATTGTGATAATGTAATTTTAAATAAATATTCCACACTATACCGTCTATTTCCTTTTCCAGAAATCACTCAAAAATTGCAGCCCAAATGGAAATGAGATAATATGAGGATCTTCTTCGTAAGAGTTCACAAAGTTGAACTGAAGTGTTACATTCGTCCTTACTCCATTTCACCTTATGTCATACAACTATTTTTTTTTTTGCTTAGAATATTACTGTATTGTGATGCAAACCAAAGCAGAAATAAATTAGTGTGGTGCAGCAAGAGTGAGTCAAGGTACACAGATCGTTTCTACAATTTTATTCTGGCTAGCAGAGCTTTGATTTTCCACATATTTTATCTCTGGTGATAATGAATATAAATTATAGTGAACAGAGTAATTATCTTTGTGCATATTTTCTCCGAATACTTCAGTTTTCTATCCCATCATTCTACTCTTTCTCAGTATTTCAGTATGGTCTATCCATCCCTTAGCCGGTAGGGAGAGGAACAGTGAACTATTGGCCTTAAACGTTTGTACAACAGTAAATACTACAAAGCAGTAGCGGCTGGTGATCGAAATCCTCGGTGAGGCCTGTAGTAAGTAGTTTAAGGAGGCTACCTTCCATAAAAAATGTTTTATTATTGATGAAACTTCATTATGATTGACATTATTATTATTATTATCATTAATTAAAAATAATATGTCAATATTCAAACAAGTTGCTATGCTGTGAGTTGATTTCAGTAGCCTTAACTGTTTCATTTTTATAAAACAACGAATATTATGCTCAACTGAAGAAGCATGTGTTGAAATTCCCCTGGAAATATTTTTCAGATCGCTGAAGTTTCAGTAGACACACTGTTCTTTCTTTTTTGTTTGTTTTTGTTTTGTTTCTTGACAGCAACAAACACGACCAACAGAAACGTTTATTTCGCACCACATTACCAAAGATCCATTTATGTTACTCACACCAGGATGCATTGAAAGCTCGCGTTTTATGATTATCTTTCTGAAAAATTATCAGTGATGGCGTAGGTCTATCTCAATTTAATACTTTCCTTTTTTCATTATTATTTCCTATTGATAACGATAATCTTAACAATGAATGTACTACAATTATCATCATTATTTCTCGCATTTCTTTCGATTTCTATTTTTCCGAAATACATAACCACAGTGGACCACACGACGAGTCACCACTGCTATTCATCCCAACCGACACTTGAGACCAGCATTGACAAAAGACCGGGTTTTGAATGGGAGAAGTGAAGGCTGATGTGTGGGGGGAATAGCTGCTAGGCCACGAGGCCACAAGAAATGTTCCTCAGTTTCAGCTTTCCGAACACAACCTTAAAACCCGTGGAAAAACACTAAATGCAGAAGCCCGACCCGGCACGAGCGATCCTGGCCTCAGGAACAAATTTTATTGCAAGACGGTCTACATACATCACAAAGTTTTCTACTTCTACAACTCTATACGCTTCATTGAAATAAGCAATATAATATGTTATATACGACTAAAAACCACTACAATTTTTAGTTTAAGAGAGCAAAGTGACTGAGGCCCGGCCTTACTTGCCTCAGCCAATCAGCCGCCACTGCTATAAAAGTGTTGCTGTCATGGAAACTGCAAGAAAATAATTAGGGTTCCTTATACAGAATGTTTAATAATTATGAGTACAAAGTACAGTGGTGAGTAAAGGACAATGAAACAAGGTAAAAAGTCCTAATAAACATAGGTTCGGAGACCAGCTTTTTCCGAAATCCATGAGGTTTTTATGTCCTGTCAGTACAGGTGCTCTCGGGTAAATTAATTTCCGATATGCACTGAAGGAAGACAACGTTGTAACAAGTGCAGAATATGGCCACCGTTTAGGATAAGGCAGGCATCAACACGTTTCCTCATCTGCAATCGTACACGTTCAAATATCTTTGGCGTGTCTCTAATGCGTTGACAATCATTGACAGTGAATACCCGGAGTTTGCTAAAATTATGAAAAGGGCTGGAATACACAAAACATTTGAAATATTCCCGAACAAAAATCCACAGGATTGAATCGTGGGACGTGGAAGGCCATGGTGTTGGTAAGCCACGACTAATGGACCTGTTGTGAAAGCTTATGCGTAAGAACTCTTATAACGTTCAAATGAAAGTGAGCCGGAATTCCATCACCAGAGCATCTGTCTTTCACAAAGAGGCATATCGTACAAAACGTAGCGTAGTTCATGTTGGAAAAAATGGAGGTACATACAACCAATAGGTCAAAGAAATTAGATAAAAGTGTACTAGGTTTATTCATCTGGTCGCCACAATTATGACACCTTATCTCGGTAACAGTTGGTTACCGGACCTGTGTTTATAAGGACATTTGTTTTATTCCATTGCCCTTTAGTCACCCCCCTGCAATTTGTACATATAATTTTGAAACACTCTGTATATAGCGTAAAATGTTTCTTTATGCTAGTATTTGAGTAAACATTTCATAGCCTATGTTCGTAGCGAAGACAAGCCTGAAGTGTTTACACTGCAGCTGAGGCAGATCGGTACGACTTTTAGTTATAATTTAACTTAATCCGTGATCTGAATATTGTACTATTCTTGAATACTTGTTAAAAATTCCCAATCCTCTCCCTCAACAGAAATAAAGTATGATAAAATGGAAGGGCTCCAATACTCTCCGTATATTCGTTCCTCAGTACTACAGCATTAGTAAAATTTTTTAGTAGTGAAATCATGTCAAGAACGTTTCTTCCAAGCAGTCTGTCAAAACGTCTGCTTAAATATAGGTTTAATACAATTATTCGACATTGATTTTTGTCCCTCGTTATTTTTATTGACGCTCAATTTTTCTAATTTCCTTGAAAGTACGTAACTATGGATCTATTTTCGATTTAATGTTCTTGGAAGTTCACTTTGTAAATAATGAAAAAATTATGTAAGTTATGAGCATTCTAACATAAGAACTTCTCATTTTTACCGAGTCTACTCATACTGTTACTGCACCATTCACATTTAATTAACATCCCGTTTCATGATCTACAAACATACAAGGTATATATGTCCGAAGAAAATATGATTGCTTACAATTCACTAAATACATTTATATCTAAAAAAATATAACGATGAAATATAGACAGTTTCTAATTAGCTTGTGAAATAATTCGAATTATAAAAAAATCTGTATTTTCCACTGGTAGAATCGTAATTTTTCTACTGGGAAGAACTTGTGTAGTGGTGACAGCGCATTTGGAGGTGCAGACCTCTCGTTTAGCACCTTGTGCATCAACATACATAATCTTGAATATCTTCTGACGATATATATCTTTCTTCAGTGCCGCTTAATTGGTTGTCTGTCATGAGACGAACTCTTTCTCTATGCTGTCTAGTATCTGCTGTTCAGATGAATCGTAGTCGGGAATGCTGTGGGGATGCAACATGGCTACATCTTCAGACCTATAAAACATAAAATATAAAATTATTGTGGTGTACCGAAGTACATATATTTTCATGCAGGAATTCTGCATTACCATGTGAGCCGCTCAGAGCAAAAGTGGTGTAAGTCAAAATTGGATAATGAGGTTTAAAGTAAAAAAAAAATCTAAAATACAGCGCAAAGTAGCAATTAATATGTCGTTCTTGCTATCCACTGACTACTAATAGTTTAAATAAAGTGAATGTTAATTGCTACTTTGCGCTGTATTTTACAGAATGTTTAATTCAACCCTCATTACCCATTCTTGACTTACACCACTTCTGCTCTGAACGGCTCATATGATGAAGAATAGGTGGAGGGGAGAAAAATTCTTTCCGGCACCGGGACACGAATCCGGGTTTTCAACTCTATCTGCTGACGCTTTATCCACTAAGCCACGCCGGAGTCCAGTTCCGATGCCGGATTGAGTCCTTTCAGTTTAAGTCGTCTATCGAAACTAACAGCGTATTCCGAATCTCACCGGACCGGTGGACAACAATGAAGTCACGCTGCAGCGAAATAGGAACAAAACTGCTGGAAGGATCGATGGCTGTCATGGCGACTGTATAAGTTGTTGTCTGTGCTACGCTAGCAAATTTTGCGAAATTTCCGTACTGCCTTCTCGTTCAAAGAAAAGAGAGCATAAATAATTTATTTCTTGAACCGGTGGTAATAACTGGTCCGTTGACATGTTCGCTCATAAGCCATTAACATATTGTTTTTACGTTGTGCTCATTACAAACAATACAG
The DNA here is from genome assembly GCF_040183065.1 of Periplaneta americana. Classification (NCBI taxonomy): domain Eukaryota; kingdom Metazoa; phylum Arthropoda; class Insecta; order Blattodea; family Blattidae; genus Periplaneta; species Periplaneta americana. The sequence goes on along the minus strand of NC_091126.1, from coordinate 43,008,530 downwards.
CAAAACTAAAGCAGAACACACGGCCACGACACAACAGTGCACGATGTCATTCGTCTGCTAATTCCCGCCCTATACAAGAACCAATCAGATTCACTGATGGCGGCTGATGGAGACTGCCACCACCTCTGCAAGCTGATGGCACCGGTGGAGCATCAGTGACTCCATCGGTGAAATTCGGAACACCGTGATGCCATCAGATTGCTCAGCGCTGAGATTCGGAATACGCTCTAAGAGGTGGAACTTAAACTGAGAGGATTTAATCCGGCATCGGAACTGGAATTCGGTGTGGCTTAGTGGATAAAGCGTCAGCACGTACAGCTGAAAACTCGGGTTCGAGTCCCGGTGTCGGAGAGAATTTTTCTCCGCTCCACCCATTCTTCATCATAAAATATAACATTAACATTGCTTTACATACGCTGTTAAGATGATATCTGTAACTCTTTCTTGTTGGAATCAAGGGCAATATCTTATCTATAATGCAGATAGACAACTGAGTTCAAAGTTTGGTCAGTGACCAAGCTATTAGCACCGAAGTGGGCAGGATGCAAAATATTAATGTGAACATCTTAACAAAAATACGTCAGTTTGTCGTATTACACGACACTCCTTGCCTCTGTAAGGAGTGGGAAGTAAGCTGTTCTGACTAATTGAAAGTGGTTAGATTTGACTTTTTGGATAAATCGCAATATAGCGAACGCCAGTAGGGGAAGTTATCCCCACCCACATTAAATGTGCATTCGACACAACACTCGCCTATCACGTAAAGTGTCTGTTGAGCTAGTAGGGGAAAAGTGGAAGGGCTCGTGGGCGGAGCTTCTAAGTTTGCTATATTGCGATTTGCCCGAAAATCCACAGGAAAAAAATATATTTTTTGCTCGCTGAGGTCATTACATCCAAATGCATTTGACTGACATCTCATCGGCTGCTGCAGGGGGTAGGATATGTTCTTCTGAATATATAAGCTACCTTCAAGTTGCTATATATTTCATATTTTATTAATGGAGACGTTTCAAACCAACCTCATCTGAATGAGTCGCCATTACTATTCCTTTCTGAGACCAAATCTGATTTAGAATTTCAATTTTGTGCCTCCTAGTTAGTCAGAAAATAGAGTATATATCTGTACGGAAAGTATGCAGTCATTTTGAATATCTCAAGGACCAGTCTCTCTGTTTTGACATAACTTAGCAGCCACTAAGTAAAACCCTTGGAGTGCATGCGTAAATAGTCGCTTCCATGGAGCTGCTCACAGGGTGCCAAATTAGCTTATTTCAAACTATAATAGGTTTAGCTTATTTGGACGGCAGATTGATAGTTTAAGATAATATATCACTGCTTACGGTTTGAAACGGTTTGTTTGACTCTTTCGTGTTCTTTACCTCGTCTCTTATGCAGTGAATATTTCTTTCTCTCTTTTTTCGACACCACTAACTCTCATTGGGACGTACCGGGCTTATTAGTTTAGGAGTAGTACTGTATTTCGCAATGAGATTTCCATATCTCTTATGGATTTGGAGGTTAAGTATTTCAACATTGCTAGGACTAGGACAATAAAATATGCAGATGTGCTCCTCTGAAAATTGCTGATACAATAAATTGTTGGCGTTAGAAGCATTTCTGGAGGATTGCTAGTTAATGACTTTGTGACTGCTAGAAAATATTGAAATATGCTCTCGCCTAACAAATGGGTTCTGCCTGAATACTCTGTATATTCTAAAATGTGAGTAATGAGTTTTTACATAATTGATACGTATATGTCATATTTTACATTATAGGACTATTCTATTTTCAATTTCAAGTAGAATAGTAACATTAGATGAGGAAAATGTGGAATTTTCATAGAGGAAAACATAAACAATACGTGCACTACAGATTTCGGGAGGAGGGGTCAAGTTTAAATGGGGGAAAATTCCTATTCAGGGATTCCATCTAGCGGAACATCTGGACATCCAGTTCGAAAATTTGGCTTCTCAGTCGGCAGTGAGACGTCGTAGGTTGCTTTCTGTACTGTATGACCGTCGCATTCATAATAGCGAGCGATTTATAAACATATTTTCATTATATTTTCCTTTTAACTTGTAAATTCGTCCGAGGAAATTATTCGAATGATTGGCGGCTTTTGGTAGTGATTTTAGGCACAGACAAAATTAAGGTACCGACGACGACGTTTCAAAGATGGCCGAGAATATGATTAATATGACCCACGTCCTGAAAGGCTTCTAATAATCAAACACCGAAACGGTTGAAAGCGTGCGGGTTTGCAATCAACAATAAGCGGACTGACAATGCGAGAATTAGAACAAGATCTGCGTACCCCACTTTTATTGTTTCAGAGATTTTAACCCACGATGCTTGCATGAAATATATGGCGCAAGAATTCAAAACAATGCAACTGTCCATTTTTCACGTCTCGTACAGAGACTTTTTCATCACCCAGGTTTGCTAGGCTCCATACAGTCCGGATTTTGATCCCTGACACCTCTGGACTTTCCAGAAGCTAAAATCGCCGTTAAAATGTGCATTTAGAAAGAGGACTTTATATACTCATGAAAAGTGGAATGAATAATAATTAATAATAGTGATTTATTTATTTAATCTGGCAGAGCTAAGGCCGGTAGGCCTTCTCTTCCGCCCAGTCAGACTCTAATTCTAATAGAATACAATTGGTTACATAGTTATTACATTAATATCTAGACCATAAAACAACATGAAAGTAAATAATGAAAGTTGGATAAGTAATGTTAGTGTGGCAATAATAAACATTGGTAGGAAATAGTGATAATGATGATAATAATAATAATAATAATAATAATGGTAATAATAATAAGATAATTTAAATATTTATTCTGTGATATATATGTATATATATGTATATATATGTATATATGTATATATATGTATATATATAACCATTAAACACTGAGAAACCTGAAAGAGCTATAATTGTTAACAAGAATTGTTAGAAAAATATTTCATTAGTCTATTCTTAAATTGGTTTGATATCTGACAGTCCCTGACATTACTCGGTAGGGAATTCCAAAGCCGAGGAACAGCCACAGTGAAAGAAGATGAATATGAGGATGTTCGGTGGGAGGGAATGGATAGACCCCTAATATTGAGGAGTGTTGTGATCCTGTGTCTAGGTTATGATGGGTGGATAAATTTTGAAAACGAGACGCAAGATAGACAGGAGTGGAGAAATGGAATATGCGAAAGAGAAGGGAAAGACAGTGGATTTTTCTACGATCTTCTAGACGGAGCCAGGACAACATTTCGAGGGATGGTGTTACGTGATTATCCCGGCGAATATTGCAGACGAAACGGGCGCACATATTATGATGACGTTGCAGTCTCTGCGCCGAAGTAACGCTTAGATCAGTAAACAGAATATCACAGTAATCGAAGTGGGGTATCACGAGTGTTTGCACTAACATTTTTTTCATGGAAAAGGGTAGAAAATTCTTCAATCGCCTAAACGAGTGGATTAATGAGAATACTTTTTTGCAGGTTTCTGCAACTTGAAGGTTCCAATTTAAACTTTTATCCATATAAATACCTAGATTCTTTACTGATTCACTGAACGGAATTTCGGTGCCGTATATTTTAATCGGGGACAAATTTGGTATGGAAATAGTGCTTAACAAACTTGAATGGCCCACAATGATTGACTGTGATTTTTCTGGATTTAGTTTAAGTCGGAATTTCCGTGTCCATGTCCAGATTGAGTCGAGGTGAATGGTGGTATATGTGTGTTAGTTCCCAAGGAGAATTCTTTGAAGTGGAGTAACGCACCATTGTCGTAAGCGGGCCCCTACTAGTTACATATGAAGTATCTGAATGCTTTCCGAACAGACCTAGTATCTTTAGTAAGTAGTCTTAAACTCACCTTGAGGAAATGGAACAGTCTTCATCACTAGAGGAGTCCTGAAAAGATAAATGTTTAATAAGTTCTCAGTAGTATTCCATATCAACAAATTGCATTGATAATATTTTTCAATCTCTTGACCAGGCATTTACAACTGCTGGCTCTGTGACGTTACACGTTTCTGCTCTGGCACTCTTGAGAAGGGAAGCATAGTAAAGGTTCAAAGTAGGAAGAGTAGCAGTGGAAGAGGTGGAGACTTTTAGGCCTAAATAGTAGCAGATGAAGAACTACTGTTCCTGATTTAGTAAATTCACAGAATGATTTTACCTTTCATATTGATTTACTTCTTTTTAAAATTGGAAGTGATAGTATCGATTCTAGATTAACTGTACTTATTAAAGACGAAAAATAAATCCTTCTTATTAATGTGATAAACTTCTCTTCCTACTGTATGTTGCATCCATTTAAGTGGAGAGGATGGTATTTTTTGGTGAAAAATGAGTCAATTTTCAAAAAAAAATCTTTAAAATACCCTTTGATATGTGTAGAATGCGTTGCATAACATTTTGTGGATATTTGTGCCCTTATCGGATGTTGAGACGTCATTTTTAAACTTCCTGCGCTATGGATTTTTAAATCACACGCCCGCCTTTATCGGTTTCCAGTAACTTATTTTAATTTTTTTTTGCTACATTGCCAGAAAAAATGGATATAATTTCTGAACTATTACAGATACATTCATGAAATTTAGAACACACATTCTTTAAACTATTAGAAAACGTTTCACTGTAACAGAATTTTGTTAATTGATTTCATTTTAAAAATACGTCCATTTGTTTGCAAGAAAGGAAATCAGAAAATTGTTATTAAATTTTAATTTTTTATTTTACAAACGTAGGGACTAATATCAAAATTCTGTTACAGATAGTTTGTAGAACATGCTTTTGCAAATACATTGCAAAAAAACTGTTTGAATTTATCTTTAAAAACGGTTTAGATATATTGGTTTTAGTACAATCCTGCATTGGGTATATTTTTTTTCCAAATTTGGACCCCAAGTAAGTTTTTTTTTCCAAAATATTATTATTTGGTTGAGTTGCCACACCTATGAGCTCTCTACATACAAATAATTAATATTTTACACCAAATAGGAAAAAAAAAATTAAAAATACCATCCTCTCCCCTTAACAGACAGTCGGTTAAAATAAAGGTTTTAAATTCCCCAACTACGAATAAAAATATACCATTCATATTTATAAAAAATGAGATGTCCCAGTTCTTATAGTATCACAATATTGAAAGAAATTGAAGGGTTGATAATTATAAGAGTACTAATTGTCATTTTTACTTTTTATACAAGAAAACAAAGTTTTTAAGTTTTGGATCTTATTCATTTCTTTTTAAATATGCATGATAGGCCTATCCTCTCGAAGTGAAGACTTATAAGTGCTGTGTTCTTATGCCACAAATGTTTGAGCTGACGCTGTCTGTTTTACAGACATACGATCTACGAGATACCACATTACCCTCCCTTGCGTGCTTTATGAATGCTCCCTACCTCTGCTTCGAGAGGGGAAACGCGTTCTGACGTCATTCGCTTGCCAGTTGGAAGTCACTGCTCTTCACAGAGTCTCTCTGCTAAATTCTGTAGGCTCTACTGTGGATGAATTTTGTTGGATTCGGTAGATGACGATTTTAGATTTTATTGGTAAATGACCAAGTTGAATTGAATGAAGGGAGAATGATAATACATTCGTGCATCAAAATCCAGCAGAGGACATCTAAAGAAAGCATAATTTATTTTTAACTAGCCGTACCCGTGCGCTCCGCTGCACCCGTTAGAAATAAATATAAAGTAATTACATAATTAAAATAGGACATTTGATCCAGGGAACATTCGTGTTTGATAGAAGGATATATCGTTTATTATGTTACTTAATTTAAATTTATTTAAAAAATTAAAATGCGATCATTTTGATCCAGAGACCACTCATTTGGTCATAAAAATTATTTTAGGAAATACGGGAAACGAATGCCTATCAAGTTTTCTGTGCATAAGAAGCTATTTTAATCTTACCTGTCCTCGATTCACTCAGAAGTTACTGTAATAACATTATAGCATTAAGTCCATCTAGAGAAACTACACTTTCCAATGGTGAATTAATCATTAATTATACCAATCGGTTAATTTAGCTTCCGATATTACTCCATACAAACACAGAAACATTCTCTGTAGGCTATGTTTCATAGCTTTCGATTGTTGTTTTCCAAGGCCCCTTATTGACGAAGTCATTTGTTATTTCATTACACCGCCTTAGATGGCGTTGTTATTGTAATTTTGATACTCATTTATCTCATTAAATATCGGTCCTATCAAAATTTGTCATAGAATAAAACTTATCGGAAATTATTTTTACAGAAAATTTTGTTATGTAATATTTTTCATGAAAATTAATAATAAGGGAGATATTTCTAGTTATTTAATTCAAGCCCCCTTATAACCCCCCTTTTAAATAAAATATTTTGAATGCCATATAGCCTAAATTCTAAGTTATAAAGAACTTAATTTATATTCAAATTTTCTTATAAATCGGTTCAGCCATTACCGCGTGAAAAGGTAACAAACATCCAGACAGACAGACAGATAGACATACAAACAAAAATTAAAAAAAATAAGCGATTTTCGGTTTCAGGGCGGTTAATTATATACGTTAGGACCAATTATTTTTGGAAAATCGAAAATTACCAGAAAAATTTCGGCTACAGATTTATTATTAGTATAGATGAATAGGCTTAAACGCAAATGTGTTATAGGCCTATTTGTTAATTACTCTAGCTGAAAGTTGGGGGGAAAAGTAATTACTGCTTTCAAATATCAATGCTGAAATATGTTGATCTTCAGTAAGTTTGTTTTTAGCCAGTTCGTATAAAATTTGCACGCATCTCGGGGGGGGGGGGTAATTTTGCAGTGAATAATGACACAATCTTTAAAAATTTATGACTTGTCTGGCGTATAAATGTAATAAAATTTAAGAGATAAACTTTAAAATACTATTTCATGCCGTCTCTTCCTACCTTTTTATTTACTCGTCGAAACTTATCAGGATCAAATCCATCCACGTGGCTCTGGAACAAGAGAAAAATAGTTAAAATTAGGGCCTTTTGTCCAAGAGATAATACAGGGACTACAATGCTGGCCGCATAATGAAGCCTTTAGCTCAGATGCTGGCAGAGAGAGAAGCGCTTAAAAGTAAGGAAATAAATGATTTCACAGTCTTCGCTATTTGCACTTAGCGTATTACACTAGTTTTAATAGAGAATTGACATATTTCGCAGCATTAATGTGATTTACTTCACGTTACAAACTTATTAATATTTTTAGATAGGCTACTTATGTAACCAAAAACTCTTTTCTCGTATTTCAAGTGCAATTTAGTGTTAAGTAAGACAATTTGGCTAGAAGGAATGATTAACATTGTTATTATTGTTATTTAGTCAACTGTCCGAAGACAGGTCTGAACCTAAAAAGTGATACCAAGAATGCACCACTTATAAGGCAACTAAGTCGGGAGATAATGGGTTAGGGTGACCAGTTCCTTTCCCCATCCACTACATAAAAAAATGTTATGTTTTATTTAACGACGCTCGCAACTGCAGAGGTTATATCAGCGTCGCCGGATGTGCCGGAATTTTTTCCCGCAGGAGTTCTTTTACATGCCAGTAAATCTACTGACATAAGCCTGTCGCATTTAAGCACACTTAAATGCCATCGACCTGGCCCGGAATCGAACCCGCAACCTTGGGCATAGAAGGCCAGCGCTATACCAACTCGCCAACCAGGTCGACTCCACTACATATATCGCCTACTAGCTACATATACTAACACTAATCAGACTTCAGATGTTTAAGATAATGGGAAAATTGGCCATATATTAAAAAGAAATATTCTACAAAAGTAATATTTCGAGAAATAAAACATTTTACAGACAAAAACGCCGTTTTTCTGACAAACCGTTTTTGAAAGTAGTAAACGTCTGACAGCCCTTTACACTAGTCACACCAAAATACGCTATTTTCACTTTTACATTATCATAAAGAATGAAGGCTTACATGATCAAACATTATTTACACTATTCTACACAATTTAAAAAATAAGTGGGCTACAGTATTATTAAATAAAATAGCTTGCATTACAATACGTAACACTGTACATAATAAGCTTAGTGTAAATAATGTTTGACCAATGTAGGCCTACATTTCTTATCATAGTGTAAATAGTAAAAGAAAATAACATATTCTAGTGTACATTGTTTAATTCGTTCAGATTATAAATATTGGTGTAATTATTAAAGTGGTCCATGTTTTGTTCTGCCCAACTTGATTAAACAAGGGTTGCGTGAGCCGTCAGTCAAGCATTTCGCGTGCTAGAAGGAGGAACGTCGTTCACTTACAATCTCCAGTAATATTTAATCTTGTCGTTCCCTGAGAGAAAGTAGTAATTACCTCAATAAATATTAATATATTTGAATAATTGGTTGAAGTTTACATTGAAGTGAAAATGGAACGACTCATATGCAGTGGTCGTCTTTATGATATCGACAGAGATTTTGTTCATTCGTCGGGAGGAAATGATGCTTCATTCTCATAAACATAAGTATTCGCAAGATAATCACAAAATTGGTTAATTTTATCACTCTCGGGTTTTACAGAATATAAGCTTAATAAATCTTGTAACTGACGCCTCTGAAGCAACGTTCTAAAATACTTCCAATAACCATTGCTTTAACGATGCGACGCCATAGTGGTGTATTTGCAGCGAAAAGCTGGCCAAAATTCCGTTTTGTAAAATGTATCATCTCTCAACAACTCATGCATATTACAGCTAAAGAACCTACGAACTGAAATACAATGATGTCTTTGTGCCAGAGCTAGGCTACTGTAAGTATTACGCTGAGCTATTAGTCTAAATTTAGCTTTTATCTCTCGACGCGTTTCAAGGCTGCTCTACACAAACACTATTGTAGTTTTTGCTTGAGTTGATTATACGAAGGTTATTGTTATGAATTCTTCAGAAGAAGGTATGTTAATGGCTCCTACATTATTTTTTACAACCTTTTTCTACTCACGGCACACCCTAGACAGGTCTAGACTCAACACGGCACACCAAAATGTTAATCCCCTCAAAAATATATGTGACTCTCCTAATATAATTACGTAATGTAATGAAATTTACTACTACTACTACTACTACTACTACTACTACTACTACTACTACTACTACTACTACTACTACTACTACTACTATTATTATTATTATTATTATTATTATTATTATTATTATTATTATTATTATTATTTCTTTATGTGCTTTTCGATTTATACCCAATTCCTCTGACTTTAACTATGAGATTACCTGTAAATATTTTAACTGTTGTAGCCTTTATTCTAGACGTCAAAATCTTGATTATCAATTTCTTTGCAAAGTTATCAATGGTGATATTGATTGTGAGTCTATCATAAACAACATCAGCCTTCGTATTCCTACAAAAGGTTTAAGATTTCAAAAAATTTTTTATAACAGAAATTCTAAATCACTTTCTCCAGTCTGTAGATGCATAAAATATGCCAATTTGCATGGGCACAATTTAGATCCTTTTAAGGTATAGTTTCGTTTCGATTATTAGTATTTACTGTTCTTGTTATCCATTTTATTTATGTATGTTTTTGTTTATTTAAGATATTATTTATTTGTTTTTGCACCTTTGTATCTTCTGTTTGTGTATTGTGCTCAACTATAATTGGCTTCTGGCTGTTGTTCAGCACACAAATATTAATAATAAATAAATAATAATAAATAAATTATTATTATTATTATTATTATTATTATTATTATTATTATTATTATAAAATAAAAAATCGACTCTTGCATTTATTAACAATTTATGAACTGCAATTCACTGTAGAAACTACACATTTCTCTTACTTATATTATAATTCTACTCATACTTTCAAGGCGACACTTGGGCCTGCTTAGCTGCACACAGCTGGCTGATTCGCGGGAGAATCGTTGACAGTGCAAGCCTAATTTCTTCATTGATTGATTTGAGTCACTCCCTCTTTAATGTTTTAATTTCAGTTAACGTCGAGAAGCCCAGTTCACACATATATTATATAATTGAAAATGGCAATAACATATTAACTGTCATCTCGGAGATAGCCTGGTATTCACTCCTTATTGACAACCAAAATGTTTCCAAAGGCACTTCGAGAAGTTCTAATTTCAATGTTCTTATGTAGGAGGAGTGTAGTGTGCTCTGATTCCATTTCCTGACAAAACAGAAAAAAGCAGCATATTTAGGGACCGCGATTTGATGAAGTTCACGACTTTTACTACTTCGTCCATCACAATGTTCAGAGCAAATGGCAAAACAATGGCTTCGCGGTGAATGAGACAATGATTATGAGATAGGCCTACTTCACGTACTTTAGCCATGAATTCTTTAACTCGGCCTGTCATAGAAGCGGCTCCATCTCTAAAACACGAATGCAATTCTCCCATGTTAATTCATTACGGACTGGAGTAATGGTTAGCGCGTCTGGCCGCGAAACTAGGTGGCCCGGGTTCGATTTCCGGTCGGGGCAAGTTACCTGGTTGAGGTTTTTTCCGGGGTTTTCCCTCAACCCAATATGAGCAAATGCTGGGTAACTTTCGGTGTTGGACCCCGGACTCATTTCACAGGCATTATCACCTTCATCTCATTCAGACGCTAAATAACCATAGATGTTGATAAAGCGTCGTAAAATAACCTACTAAAATAAAATAAAAATAAAAAAATCATTCATTTATTAGTTGTACGAAACATTTCTTCACCGATTGCTCGCTCGGGCAGTTTGCACAAAAATAAAAATTGTAATTACATGTCAATGTACCGAATATAGGAAAGAAGTTATGCTTGACCGCTAATATCGGTGGACTCGTCGATCTGAAGTGAGAACTTCTGACTGCTCTTTATTTTATCCTTCATAATGTATTGGTTATCATTGGCCATGTCACTAACTGGGCGGTTAACTATGTCAGCAGAGAGAGGAATTTAATTTTAATTAATTTTATTAATTTCTTGCAATAATAGGTAAAAGTTCGCGTCACACCTTTCACCTTGTGGAGGCACACCAGTGTGCCGCGGCACACTGGTTGCGGAACACTGAGTATAAGGCATAGAATGCCAAAGATATATTTTGCTACGAGTAGTTTGAGTATAACGTATGCAAATTATCAGTATTTCGTTATATTTCTAAGCTTTTCTAAGTGCTCAAATTCACTTCAGACTAAAGTACATTTACCTGAGAAGATTATTCCATGCAGAAGTAATCGCGGAATGCCACAGGTGTATTTTATATGTATTTTTTATCTAACAAGTGAAATTATCTGAAAAAAAATACAAAAATGCAATATTATTGATGGGTTTCCATCAGGTCCCTACAATATTTATCAACAGTAAACTCACTAGACGTTTTGATTTATCTAGAGAAAATCAAAACTCGAGTGGGATTTAATTGACTATTACACGATTAGAAGAAAGTATATGAAGATTAGAAGTAACGAAGTACTCCAATACAATAAAATATTAATTGGCTTACGAAAATACAACTGTCTTCAAATGTATTATTGTATCATCTCAACATTACGCTAGATGGCAGTAGTGTTTTATGATTATGTTTTCTTGTTACCGGTATCAGTTGTGCCAACTATGGAATCATCATCGAACTCTGTGGACTGTTACTAGTCAAGAAGGTTTTGTTGATTCAGTTTCATTTTTATTAAAACATTTGCATTTCACTTCAATCATCCGGATCCCAGTAATCAACGTCATTTGACAGATGATTTTCAATAAATCTTAGTATTAAACAATCTCTGATACGTGACTATCCATAATATCTTATAGCAGAAGCTATAACAAACATAACCTAAATAATATAAACAAGTGTTAGAAAAGTTTTAATTAGGGATGATGAAATAAACAAACGTTTTAATTAACGATGATGAAATGAAAAATAAACATGAATAATTTTAAAAGAAGCAATTATTGAAAGTACAATTTTCAAATTTGAATGTTTTAGTGGTAGGTGGTTCAGTTGATGTTATATTGGACGTGTGCGTAAAAGAAGTGAACTCGTTGATGTACATGGTGTATCCCTCAACTTATTCAGGATTTCCGAATGGTGCTCTTCATATATCACCTTTATCATCTATATCATGTTTATTAATTCTTGTTCTTGAATGCCAATGCGAGTCATATTTGAAAGTGCTGTGCATCGACTGGAGTGGTTTGTAATTTTCTGTTTTTTGACGTCCAGACCAGTGCAGTTTGAAATGTTGGCAAACAAAGAAACAAATGCTAGGATAGTGATAAAAATAAACAAATGCTAGGGACGCGATAAAATTAAACAAATGCTAGGGACGCGATAAAATTGTGCGATAAGCAGCCATGATTGGTTGAAAGACGTCCTTTCGTACCATTTTATTGGTCGAAAGTAGTGTGACATAGTAAAAGTGTAATAGTCAAGAAGATATTTTTTCCATAGGCCTATATTCTTCGTCGTCAAAATTTGCTTCCCTTCAGGCGTCAATTATACCGCAAATATAATTTCGTTATATGGTTGTGGCACCTGAAGGTCCTGCATTGGAAACTCATGAATAATTGCATTTTTGTATTTTTCAGAAAATTTCACTTTTTAGGGGAGAAAAATAGGCCTACATAAAAAATACACCTGCGGTATTCCGCGGTTACTTCTGTATCAAATATCTTCTCAGATAAGACAGTGCACTTTAGTCTGAAGTGAATTTGAGCACTCAGAAAAGCTTATAGGATGACGAAATACTGACAATTTGCATATATAATACTAAAAACTAGCAAAATATACAGTATATCTGGCATTTCTAGCTTTATATGTATCTAAATTTAATATTATTATTGTAAAAAAGTAATGTAGGAGCCGTTAACATACCTCGATCTGAAGAATAATAAGAAAATATCCGTATAATCAACTGAAACAAAAACTGCAACAGTGTTTGTGTAGAACAGCCTCGAAACGCGTCAAGATGTAAGTCCAAACTCAACAAAAGGTAAATTTAGACTAATAGCTTAGTGTGGCACGCAGACCTGACACAAAAACATCATTGTATTTCAGTTCGTAGACCCTTTGGTTGTAATATGCATGCGTTGTTGTAGAGAGATGATAAATTTCACAAATTGGAATTTTTGCCAGCTTTTCACTGCAAATAGCCCACTGTGCGACGATCGATATCTCGTTCGGCAGCATTTTATTTCTCTTTCAGTAGCCTATCTATTAACGGCGTTGCCAACATATTGCAATCTTTTTTCGATTGTTTCGTTTTTAAAGTAGAATGTTATCGCTGGTATGTTTCCAAGATTAAATTTTATGCCTTACTTAAACTTAATACCATATCCTTCCTTCCTCCGAATAGGGAAATTTTCCACTGGCAGCTAGCACGCTTACAATTAGAGTTGTTGTTGTGAATTTATTTATTTTATGATAATTTAGGAAAATTTACGTTTACCCGAATTGCCTTGTATAGTATTACATACTTTCAGTTGCTAGAAATTGGAACTCGCTTCCGAGTGGTATAAGGGGTTGTTGGACAATAATTTCATTTACGTCAAAATTGCATAAATTCTTACTTAACAGATGAATTGCTGATTAATATTTGTTACTTATAATGAAACTAACATCTGTCTATTCTTATTATTATTATTATCATTAATTTTTCTAAATAGATTTACAAAACCTCTAATGGCAATTACATTAATATTCTCATTATAGAAATAGAAATATATATATTCTCCCTGTAACATAGTCCTAGTAAGCTTATATTAAATTAATTTTCATCATTTTACTAGCTATCTCAAATATTAAATTAATTACAATTCATCGAATTAAATTAGCTCATAAATTAAGTTACTACTTTACCTTATAGATTTATCTAAATTTAAATAAATGTGTAGTGAAGAATATTGCTGGAGAACCTTTTAAGTGTAGTGTAAATATTTGTAATTTAAATATATGTATTGTATTGATTAAGGCTGGTTGAGTGGAAGAGAAGGCCTTATGGCCTTAACTCTGCCAGCGAAAATAAAACATTATTATTATTATTATTATTATTATTATTATTATTATTATTATTATTATTATTATACTTATGACTTTTAGAGAACCTGGAGGTTCACTGCCACCCTCACATAAGACCGCCATCGGTCCCTATCCTGAGCAAGATTAATCCAGTCTCTACCATCATATCCCACCTCCGTCAAATCCATTTTAATATTATCCTTCCATCTACGTCTCGGTCTCCCCAAAGATCTTTTTCCTTACTGCCTTCCAGCTAACACTCTTATATGCATTTCTGGACTCGCCTATAAGTGCTACATGCTCTACCCATCTCAAACATCTGGATTTAATGTTTCTAATTATGACAGGCGAAGAATAGGTACAATGCATGCAGTTATGATTTGTGTAACTTTCTCCATTCTCCGTTGCAGAGTTCGTTGTATTCATGATCCCGATATTTCCTGAATTGAAAAGCAACACTTAATGTCATTTTCATCAATATTCCTATTAGAGATGAACAACGATCGAGAAAGCAAGACTAACAGCGCTCGCAAAGCCGAAAACCCGCACGATAATGTTAGGTCCTATATACATCGCGTCGTTGACGTAAAGGCTGTTGCGATTGTTTCGAGAGTCGAGATTGATCACTCCCGAAGCAGCCTTGAATCGTCACAGTTGTTTATACCTGACTGAACTTTTATTTACTTTGGCAACTGTTATACAGGGACATCATTTTATTTTTACTTCAATTTTTATTGTACCTGAGTTTTGGAATGTACTTCACTCCCAACCCTTCTACTAGTAAACTTCCAACCGTTCACGACACAAGAACCGAGGGCGCGTGAGCAGTACTAAGTTACTGAGTATAGTACGTTTCAGAAATATGTTCGCGTTTTCCAGTGACGAAAGAGCTTTCAATATTGAATCATATTTTCGTATGGGTACTGTCGTCCGTTTCCCTATGTCGCACCCCGGTTTCCCCCACCTGCTTCTGTTCGCCCCTTTGTAAAGTCTAGTAGCTGGGCTAGCTTAGCTCTTTTCTGAAAACATTAATTTCTGTTAGGAATTGGACGTCTACGTAATATTATTCAAGTGTTTAAAATAACTTAAATAAAAGGGACTCCTTAAGTAATTAACTGTCACGTGATTTCCCCCCCCTTTCTACAACCCTGCGACAAAACCACTTGAACGGACAGTAGATAGGATTTCTGAGCGATTTTATCTTTTGGGATCGGGCAGAAGTGAAGATTGAATTTACAGTACGTAAGGTACTCTTTTATAGAGTAGGTACAGAATTATTTCAACATGAGTTACTCGTACGAAGGACGAAACTGGTAATTGAAATTAGGTACAATAGTCTATAATGCGATAATATGCACAAAAGAACTGAAGCCTGTATCGAAATGAACGACCACCATTTTCTAAAATGTGTTTAAATATCCATATTATAATTATTTTTCAATTTAACTTCATTCTCTATATAGTACGCTAATGTGCTGTAACAGTACAATATACACTGCATAATTAATACTTCCGAATGGATAGCTCAATTCGTGTGTAAAACACTAAGTGTTAATACAGTACTGTATTTTGATTAAACAAAAACCTAATGAAAATTATCAAACTCAAAATTGCGATATTTCCTAGTTTACATAAATGGATGAACCACTTTTCGTCCCTCCTATACCTAGTAAAGTGATTTGTATTTCACGCCAGTATCATCGAACTCCGTCGTGGAAAG
This sequence comes from Periplaneta americana, assembly GCF_040183065.1. NCBI lineage: Eukaryota > Metazoa > Arthropoda > Insecta > Blattodea > Blattidae > Periplaneta > Periplaneta americana. Next base: position 42,992,796 of record NC_091126.1, on the reverse strand, counting down.
GGTAGCAAACGGTGTTTCCTGTTTCAATCGTTAACAGAAAGGTATAGCCAGGTTAATATTAAAAATGTTAGTAAAAATAAAATGATGTCCCTGTATATGTATAAACAATCAAGTAGCCTATTTGAAATATCATCTTTACCTTTCAGTGTATAATAATCCGTTCCCCTGTCTTTATTTAATTACTAGGCCCTTATTAATAGGCTAGGAATTTTCTTTTCATATGTTTGATGTCAAGTGTGCAATCTCAAGTAAAAGTATATCAACGTTATGTTTTATGTTTCTTAGAAATGCAAACTTATTTGAGAATTGTTTCTTTTTTCTATTTATATATGCATAGGTAATATTATATGTATAATAAAACCAGAACATTTTGATAACTAAGATACTGTTCTGTTTTGTCTTTTTGTCTTATTTAAACATTTATAATGTTATTTATTTCAATGATGTGTGTTATTCAAAGTTACGAAATCTTTACACGCCGGCCAATTGCTATTTCGAGAATGATGAGCGAGACTTGAAGCGCACGAGAATGACGAGATGAGACTCGAAAGACAAATGCAACGAACACAGCGAGCGAGAGCGGCAGTTAGTTTTATTCATCTCTAATTTGTAGGTACTGTATGAGTGTAGACTATATTTATTTTTTTGCTCTTCTTGAAGACAAATATGGAAGATATGAACTCAATGTTGAGCTAGACTTGTGGTTTACTCTAAGACTACGTACAAAATTGAGCCAGACTTCGCAAAACTGATAGCCTTATGATAAGTATAAGAAACGGGATTAGTTTTCCAAAGCAAGGTTATGATAGCACGTAGAGTAACTCTGTATTTATGTATTTTCAAATAACACAAAAAAATCGAAAACTAAAATTTATTATCGAAATCAATTATTATGAATGCTAACTTCAATACATTATGCAAATATTAATGGGTAGAACATATTTATAGGCCTAAATTGTTAAAAAGTTGGGGTTTAGCAGAAATGAAGTACAGTGGATTCCGCTTAATAGGACATTGGGACCATGCGTTTTGGTCCAATAATGCTGCTGGTCCTCTTAACCGGTTGGGGTTGAGGGTAATCGTTTCTTAAGAGAAGTCGGTCGTTAAGAAGTCGGGTGGGGTTGGAGTTTTGTAAAGTTATGACAGAAAACGTAATGACCTGAAATAACGTATACTTTCAAATTGTAAGATTAGTTTTGTTTCACGCGTGTAGCCTTGATGAAATGAAATAAATATTAAAGAGTAGTCATTCAGAATCATAATATGATATTAGTATAATATAAAATTAAAATGATAAGTAACTGATATATTGCAGTCGAGTAGTAACACAGCGCGAGAGACAACGACAGCCCACTTTATACAGGGACATCATTTTATTTTTACTAACATTTCTAATATTAACCTGGCTATACCTTTGGATTAACGGTTTAGAACCGGAAACACCGTTTGCTACTCCCTTCCACGATTGGAGTTCGATGATACTGGCGTAAAATGCAAACAAATCGCTTTACTAGGTATAGGACGGAAGAAAAGTAGTTCATCCATTTACGTAAACTAGGAAATATAGCGATTTTGAGTTTGATAATTTTCATTACGCTTTTGTTCAATGAAAATACAGTACTGTATTAACAATAAGTCTTTTTACTCACGAACTGAGCTATCCATTCGGACGTATTCATTATGCAGTGTATATTATACTGTCTACAGCACATTAGCGTACAATATAGAGAGTGAAGTTAAATTGAAAAGTAATCATAATGTGGATATTTAAGGGAACGAACAGGTGAAAAATGCGGAAAAATGGAAAAAAATACAAATTTTTGTTTTTATGTTCATAATTTTATTTAAACCTTCTACTTTCATAATATGGCCTCATTTTTTATTTGGGAGCCCTTTAAACCGTGTCACATGACGTTTAAATGTCTGCTTGCACATGCTTCGTTGCCCTTTAAACGAGCTGTCAGCTCTAAAGTTTATGTTGAGCTTTGTAATTTGAATAAAGCGGGCTAGTTTTTTTTCTGGTGTGTATCTAGTGAAATTAAGTTTGTTGTCACTCCTGAATACACTATCAGCTTGCCTGTCAGCCCTGCAAATACTTTGTTTTGAAACTGTGAACGGCAAAATATTGTTTGTGGATCGTTTCTTCTCGAGTTTGTGCGTTTGTACGTGAATATTCATACTTGTTTTGCTGATTTCGTGTTATTTAGGATGTTATTAAAGTTTTACACTAATTTTGTATTCAATTAGTTGTATATATTAGTGTGAATAAGTTAGTATAAGTGCATTAGGTTAGGAATCGTCACAATAACATTCAAGACCAAGTGTATAACTCAACATTTAGCATTTTAGGCATAGTTTTAGTTTTCTAAACATGAATATACTAAGTGACATTCATAATAAGGGCAAGAAACGATCAAAATATGCTAATAGGGCTAAAAATTTAGCAAATATAAGGTGGAAGAATGCCAAAACTATTGTGGAATGTGTGCAACAAGAAAATGTGTTAGGCCTAGTTGGTGATAATGAAGATCAAGTGTCAAAAGAACCAAATAATAAACAAAGTGCTAGTGAGATAAAGTTGATAAAATATGGCAACTTGCAGGAGAATTCAAATATAAGTGCCCCCCAGTGTAGTGAAGACTACACATTAGTGCATGTAAATTTGTGGAGTGAACTGTATAAAGGAGTAAAATGTGGTGAATGTGGAATGGATAGTGCAAAAGCTGAGCTTACTGAACCATCAGGCTTTGCATTTAAAGTGATAGTGAAGTGTTATAATTGCAACACAGTGTTGAATGAAATGTATACAAGCCCTAAGGTAGGTAACACTGAGTCAACTCGACCTCCCTTCGATGTAAATAGGAGAATGGTCAACGCCTTTGTTACCATGGGAAAAGGATACTCTGCTATGGAACAACATTGTATGGCTATGGGTATGGCAGGTTTGAGCTCACCATCCTTCAACTCTCACCTGATAAAACTGACGGAAGAAAACAAACTTGTTAGACAACATGTGTTGAGAAATGCTCACTCTGCAGTTAGACGAGCTCACATGGAAGTGGACAGTTCTATTAGTGATAGTGATGTTATAAATATTGGTGTGTCATACGATAGCACATGGATGAAGCGTGGACATACATCAAAGTATGGTTTAGGTTCAGTCATAGATATTTTAACAGGGCTAGTGTTAGATTTTGAAATAATGTCAAAATATTGCAGTACTTGTAAAAAGACAGAAAAAAAAATGGATGTTGCAAGTGACGAATATAAACAGTGGTATCAAAGTCACAAATATGCTGGTGTTTGTGAGAAAAATTTTGATGGATCTTCAAATGCCATGGAGATGAAAGCTGCAGAAATTCTTTGGACCCGGTCCATTAGGTTGTGTAATATGAGGTACACAACCTTATTGTCTGACGGGGATGCAAAAACACACCATCACCTTCAGCAGCTTCAAGTTTATGGTGAAGGCATTGACATTAGAAAAGAAGAATGTGTGAACCACGTTGCTAAGAGAGTAGGTAAAGGTCTACAGAATATTGTTAGGGAATGGAGAGGGACAGATTCCTCAATCGGAGGCAAAAAAAAGGGAAGTCTGACTGCAGAAATGATACCTCGACTGCAAAATTACTACAGAAAGGCCATTATTGATAATATCCCCGATGTAAACAAGATGAAGAAAGCCATCTATGCAACACTTGACCATGCAATGTCCACGGATGACAAGCCCCTGCAGTCAAGATGCCCTAGTGGTGAAAAGTCATGGTGCTTCTTCAACCGGGCCATTGCGAAGCAAGAAGCTGTTCCGAAGCATGACTTGAAAACCATGAAGACAGTGTTGCGACCTGATGTTGTGGCTAAAATCATGCCAGTGTACTGTAGACTAGCTAGTGATGAACTTCTTAGCAAGTGCACTGCAGGAAAAACTCAAAATGTGAATGAAAGTGTTCATAGTGTGATATGGCAGAAGTGCCCAAAAGAAATTTTTGTATAAAAAAAAAACTTGAAGTGGCTGTTACTTCTGCTGTGACTGAATTTAACATGGGTTGTACAGCAAACATTTCCATGAGAGATTTAGTGTCAACAGTGAAATTATCTCCTGCAGCATACAAAATTGGCAATAGGAGAGACAAGCGTCGACTGCAGCAAGCGGCTACTTCAACCAGTGAGAACTTCAAAACAAGCAGGAAGAAGCTACGTTTGTCAAAAAGTGTCACTGAAAGTAGGAAAAAGCAGCAGGAGGGGTCAACATATCAGGCAGGAGGGTTTTAAGCAATTTCCATAACGTGTAAGTACTCAAACATAGTGTTGTACTTTAAAACTTGATTTTCTCCCTTTTAAATTTTATTACATTTTAACATGTTCAAATTGCTCCATATGATGCATTTCTTAACCAATTGTGATGAAATTTTTACCACAAGCCCACATTACCTAAAGGAAAAAGACTGTCACATAGATTTTTAAAATATTTATTATTTGCCAAGATATAAATTGATTAAGATGCATGAAATTAATTTTTTTCTTTAAATTTGGCACTCACCCAGTTTTGAATTTTTTTCTCAGAAACTAAGAAGTGCTAACTAAAAATCATGTGATAGATGTTTTATTATTGTTAGAGGAAATGTTCCATATTTTTTTTTAAATTCATAATGTTAAGCGTTCATCATGCAGCATTTTTTAAATATTAATTAGTATTAATTGGTAAATAATTAATTTCTTCAAAACTAATTAAGATAGATTGATGAAATTTATAGGGATGTTTTAAATACATATCAGCACCCTGTGGTAAAAATTTCAGTCCATTAGCATCACAAATGCATAATTTGAATATTTCACCTGTTCATTCCCTTAAACACATTTTTGAAAATGGTGGCCTTTCATTTCGAAACAGGCTTTAGTTGTTTCGTGCATATTATCGCACTATAGACTAATGTACCTAATTTCAGTTACCAGTTTCGTCCTTCGTACTAGTAACTCATGTTGAAATAATTCTGTACCTACTCTATAAAAGAGTACCTTACGTACTGTAAATTGAGCCTTCACTTCTGCCCGATCCGAAAAGATAAAATTACTCAGACATGCTATCTAATGTCCGTCCAAGTTGTTTTGTCGCAGGGTCGTAGAAAGGGAGGGGGGAAATCACGTGACAGTTAATTACTTAACGAGGCCCTTTTATGTAAGTTATTTTAAACACTTGTGTAATATTACGTAGACGTCCAATTCATAACAGAAATTAATGATTTCAGAAAAGAGCCAAGACAGCCCAGCCACTAGTCTTTACAGAGGGGCGAGCAGAAGTGGGTGCGGGAAACCGGAATGCGATGTAGGCAAATGGACGACAGTACCTGTGTGAAAATAGGCAATGACTCAATATTGAATTCTCTTTCGTCACTGGAAAACGTGAACATATTTCTGGAACGTACTATACTCACTAACTTTGACTGCATACGCGGCCTTTGTTCTGTGTGGAGGACGGTTGGAGTTTACTAGTAGAGGGGGTGGGAGTGAAGTACATTAAACAACTCAGGTACAATAAAAATTGAAGTAAAAATAAAATGATGTCCCTGTACTAACCAATGCACCCTCATCCTATTCTAAAAAGTAGAATCGTAGGTAGGGAAGACGAAAATACGTTCTTGAGTAGATGCCACCGTTTCAGAGTTAGACTATGCGAGCTTTAAAGGGTCCGTTACACTGGAAATTTACTGCATTTACTAGTCTACAAACTTTCAAATGGGACTTAGATTCCGGAACGTTCCTTTCTTAGATAAAAAAAAAAGGTTGAACTGCATTGATCTATTTGACAACAGCTGACGTATTCCACTACATGAAATTGTAATACACTGGTCAGTTCCCAGCGACGTCATGCCCCGAAGATATCCGAAATATCGACACCGAATTACATAAGACCGCATCGTTCTCATGCCTCGATTCCCTCTGCTTTGTATGCGAGACTTTCCATTTATCAGAATGATTTCGAGTGATTAAGCGTCAGACTAATAAGATCAGAGCGGGAATTTCCTGACCTCGGTCAGAAATCAATGGCTTGAAGGTTTGGCTGTACATTCGCCTCTGCAATCGATACAGAGCTGCTTGTTCTTTTGTACTGCTTGACAAGTTCGATTCTTCATGTACAGTGTACACAGAGTGTGTCCCTTCCTCAGAAACGCAGTTTTATTAGGGGTCAACAACTCTTGCTAGGTAGCGAATGCTTACTTTCTTTATAGGAAGTCAGCTCGAAGCAACGAACTCCGTCACAATTGGAGAATACATTATACAGTACTTTGTGCGCTCAGTTAATTTAACAAAACTGATTAAGATCTGGAAATATGTTTACTTAGGTACTGAAAGATGACGCATTATACACTTCCGGTTACCACAGTATACGGAGTGTCGCATAATAGCCGCACACTTCCATACAATTTACGTGTTTCACTTTTTTTTTTCAAAACTTAAAATTGTAGAAAAAAAAAGAAAGAAAAGAAAAGGTTACACTTAAACCGACGAAAAATTAGTTACTAATAGAGCAATAGCAACCGTTCCTGAAATTGACAGATGTTTGTGACAGAGTAAAAATTCAGATAAAATGAAAGATTTTTTTTTTTCAAAATCAATAGCCATATTATATAAATGATGAATAGTTGAGAAACCTAAAAAAGTCACATTTTTGTACATTGCCACTGAAAGATGAATGCCCCTTCTTTCTCTCTGATGCACCCTGCGTTTGGTGGGTTGCATTCAATGATGTCACAGATATTGTCATTAATCAGAGTGTTACATTGGAGTTGAATCGCTCGCTTGAACTCGGTCGAGTGTCGCACCTTCGAGTGAGATAAGATCGGTCGTGATACGCTCATAATAAATAGAAGCACAGTACAAGGTCATCTCACCGACACGTCTTATCTTGTCTTATAATATGATAGATCCATACATAGTGTTCCGCCTATATACTGCGACAATGTAGAAACGTTTTACAAAATATCATTAATATAGCAGTAGATTAATAACAATATTAGTACAGAGATAACGTCACAGAAAATATAACAAATGAATAATCATGCTGCTCAACTGCTACAGACGCAAAGATTGATACACTAATTTAGTAGAGATTATTATTATTATTATTATTATTATTATTATTATTATTATTATTATTATTACTACCACTACTACTACTACTACTACTACTACTACTACTACTACTACTACTACTACTACTACTACTAGAAAACTTGATACGGTTCTTGCATTATCGTGATTGTGTTCTCCGTTTGTAATAATGACATTTACATCCAATAAAATCTATCAGATGTGCAAAAATAAAATCACTCCTGTGGGGGGGGGGGAAACAACATTTACCTACAACATTCATACTACATTTTAAAGCAAGTTTTGTAGTCGTACTATGGAGAGGTTAGTTAAACACTGCAAAGTTTTGAAATGATAAACATCTATGATGTTACTATACAGTTCATCACTGTAACAAGAACGAATGTCTAACGCTCGGCTTGTCCCGTTCAAAGATTTATCGCTCGCGACAATTTTACCCATCATGCATGTGCGCTACCTATCGGATTATGCTATGAACTACTTGGCGCTCGAGCGAAAACGTCCGATGCAGACCTCTGGTCATTATGATAACCATTTTGCCGATCTCTAACATTGAGGTGTTTTTTATACTGACCTCTATATATTTTTAAGTATTACTCTGTAATTGTGCCACGTTCTGAATCATGAATAAAATTGTTGATCAATTGAAAAAAAAATTGTAAAGTTATTAAACACATAAACTAATCATGATTTTCCGATCCAGAGTTGCGTTCGGGCGTGGGTTCCATTCCCCCTTGGGCTGAATGCTTGGTTATTTTTTCCGAGATTTTCCTCAATTGTAAAGCGAATGTCAGGTAATCTATTGCGAATCCTCGGCTTCGTCTCTCCAAATACATCTCACTATCATCAATCCCACCGACCCTAAATAAGCGAGTAGTTGATACAGTGTCGTTAAATAATTACCAACTAAAAATATTGAAGAAGGATAAGATCTCTATGTCCATATTTGATGGTTTCGTGTGTTTTTATACGAAGAAAGTCTCAAGTTAACACAATTTTTTGTGAGATTTCAAGAATAACACTTAATGTTAACAATATTTTTCGTTTTGGTGACTGGAAATTTTTCAGGGAATATTCCCGATGACAAAGTTCCCAGGAATTTAGCCATCACTAGCGGTAGTCCTCGGCAATAAACCATCAGATTTTCTGTAAAGGCAGAATAAATTTCCTTTTCCTACACTATACAATGCTTATTGTTCCACAAAGCAAAAGCAAAATTGCTGGTATGGTTATGACGCACGAATGTAAAGACGATTAAAGGCTGGCTTAAAAAACACATTATTGTTTTATTAGAGTGATCGATAACGACTTCCAGAAGTTTAAACACACACCATACGTTGCTGATAGATTACAGCGGATGATAGTAATGTCACGAATGAAACTGCAAACATTTCACTTTCGATTTGGTAATATTTCATGAGTCCTACTTACAACTAAAAAAAAGTCGTCATGTTGACGAAGAAAAGAACAAGTACGTGACGTTATCTTTATTACCGTTGTCATTAGGCTATCGTTAACGTTAACACAATCTCATATTATCATCATCACATCATCATCATCATTATTCATTGTGCCTTTGCTCAGTCGGCAGACCGCTGACTTAACAGCGTCCGTGGAGTCGAGTTCGAACCTCGGCAATGGCGGAGTTGTATTTGTGCTGCCAAAATCCAAGACTGAATTTTTTTGGGAATTCTCTAGTTTTTCTCTCAGTATTCTACCAGTACATTCCTCAAGCTTCCTTTCTTTATCATCTCAATCCCAATAAATAAAGTGCCACTTGCCTTTGAGCTAGGCAGAATTGATTTACTGCCATAGCGGATGTTTGTGACGGTTTGTAGATATTAGTGGTGATGGCTTCCAAACGACTCGTATAGCCAGTGCCAGCGTTTTTGGCGCGTGTCCTTGAGTAAAAAGTCAGTCAGTGATAGAGATGGCCGATATTTCACAAACCGATATTTTTTCACAGGTATTTTTTTTGTCACAGATAAACCTCTGACTGATGACGCGAAATATCTGTGACAAAATATCGCTATCGAAATCTGCTCCGTATTCAGTACTCTGTCACCGTTGCAACGTCTGTGACTGATATTTTCTCCTCTACGTCGTGGGTTTGCGCATGCGCATGATACAATAACAGCAATCGGGTGGTGGTATTTGATTATTTTTTCGTGATAATTTGTTCAATATTATTTTTTTCAAAGTGATGATGTGTTGCAGAGTTATTAGTGGCATTATAATAATATAATCAAGAATCTGACATTTTGTTTTCATATTTTAATCTGTGTATATGTTTTATAAATATTTTATGAATTCCCCCGAGATCTTCACATTTTCATATTACTGTGAATTTATATTAATGTGTAAGTATTTTCCACTCAATTAAAACCGAACGAGACAAAACTGGCTAATATGATGGGCAACTTATTTCGCTAAACTAACCTTGAGGTAGTTTCCTTCGTATTCCCCTTATACACCTTGCATATATGAATCTGTGACAGGTCAGGTTTGGTTGGTTTAAGCTTTTATTATGCCTAGACATATACGATCAACGACTAAACTAGCGTTGAGGTGGTTCCCTTCATACTCCGCATATACACCTTGCATATACGAATCTGTGACAGGTTAGGTTTGGTTAGTTTAGGCCTTGTTATGCTTTGGATATACGATCAACTGCATCTCCACAAAAAATCATATTCAATGATTTTCACTTCCGAAATCACCGAAACTACCTCAGCACTAGTTTAACCCGAGGAACTGTCTCTCCAAAAAAAAAAAAAAACCTTATAAATGCAACGATTTTACATCCGAAATCGCCGAAACTACTTCAGCGCTAGTTTCACCATCTTATTATAAATGATATAGTGATTACACGATTTAAATAATAATAATAATAATAGTAATAATACCATTGGTTACCAATACTTTATCTTGTGTAAAATCCTGTCTGAACAACTGTTGTGTTTTGTAATTATTTTCCATTGTTTTTCCGAATACCGGTACTGATGTTTCGTTAATTTTTATTCTGACTCAATATTATGTTAATGCACGACTTAAAAATAATTTATACATTATATTATATACAATAAAAAGGATCAATTTTTAAAACGATTAGGATAATCACATAACCTCAATTTCTCCATACCCAACTACATTAAAAAATTATCAACTGATTCCATATCTACAATCAACTACGATATAACCTCTTGGTATATGAGGTTAACTTTTTACATGTTACTGTTGAGTTAGATTAGTATTTATTTGTTAATGGTACATGTACATAACTTATTTGTTGGATTTTCCCATATACACCACTGATGTGTGGCATGTATAGAGAATTCGTATTCACATTACACTGCTCTTCAATATTTCCTGTTAATTTTTATCGGTGTGACAAAATATCGGTGTAATTCATGCATATTGTGCTTACTTATCGATATAAAATATCGGTGTGACAAAATCACAGGTAAAAGTCACAGATATTTAATTGTCACAGTCACAGTTGTCACAGATACTTTGAAATATCGTTTAAGCTCAACTCTAATCAGTGAGCACTTGTTGCCAGTGCAGCTGAGAACGGTATCACCCAACAGGTCACGTTAGCAATCTGCCAATCACAGTTGTCAGCTTTCTCGCCCATAAACTGTGACAAAAATAAAATGCTCGCTCTCAACGTTTTCATTACAATATATTTCACGCGCCAAAAACGGTGGCTTTGGTTACAGATCTGCATCAGAGGACCGAAGGCCCATAGCACCTTTTTTTTAGTTGGTTATCTAACGACGCTGTATCAACTACTAGGTTATTAGCAGACATCGAGATTTTGGACCCGATAGAATAAGTTTACTAAGTCTATACTATAGACAGCTTTGTCACTGTGTGTGTTGTGGATGGGAGTCGGCAGGAGAGACATGTGTACATGAAACCAAGTCCAGTCCAGTCTGCTGCTGCTGTACAGTGACGTTCCAAAGAAAGACAACTAATTTATCAAACATTAAAACAAAATGATTATAAGAGGAGAAAAATTCTGTAGAACCAAAAAAATTAATCTATACGTAGATTAAAGTAAAAACCTATAATGCAAAATTTTGAAAATAAATTAATATGCATTTCAATTTGGCTTCTTTCATAAGCACATGTGCAATACTTACACAACATAACATAAGAATCATACACAATATACACAACTTATAATGTACAATCAATGATATCCCCACAGTATATCCTATACAATATAATGTAAAGAGAATTTATTATCTGTTCAACTTGTTTATTTTCCAGCTTTATCTTCTGGAATACTATTTGAACTGTTACAATGTACTACAACATACATTCTCAAGGTCTCAAAACTAAATTTTCTTCGGTTGTCGGCAAGACAAAGTTTATATTGGGAGAAGCAGCGCTCTACACCACATGATGTAATGGGTGCAAAACGATAAAACACTAAGACATTGAAATCTATCTTCGCTACCCCAGCAGTGTCCGTAGACTTCTTGCCTGCTAGTATGCCTTTTATGTCGCAGAATATGGCATATCCACTGTTTTTACACAAAACTGAATTTAATTTCTGTTTAACACGATTACTAGCTGGTGTAGCGGATGCTTGATGAATTACTTTCGTTATCTCCTCAATTAATTTTAGAGCTTCAGCAGACGAATAATTGACGTTTTCTATAACCTCACTGGTTAGTAGAAATTTTTTTCCTGGAGTGTTCCGACTATGACATTTACTATACACCTGCCAGCTAATTCAGTGGCTTCGTCTATCGACACCCAGATTTTATTATTTGCTGTTTGTTGTCTAATGTTACTTATTGTTGTATCGTAGCACTTTCTCAAGTAAGTCTGCCGCAACGTCGAGTCAGTAGGGAGTGCTCTCTTCGTATATTATTCCATGAAAGCTTTGAAATTAGGGTTATTTACTTTATTAAATTATATGTTTACAGCCACCATCATTTCACATTGATCTAGAATGAACTCGGATTCTTTATTTGTAAGTTAATCTGACACAGGTGGATTTTCTTCCCTGTTAAGAGACAAAATGTTTATATGCGAAATATGTTTTTGGGAGTTACGATGAGTCTCAATGTATCGTTTTTGTCTCCCCTTAGTCTAACATTACACAATTTAATGTAACATGGTCCCCATTAACTTCAAAATAATCACTTTCGAACTCCTGCACAAATAAATGCGTCTTAGAGCTTTTCATTTTTGGCATACTTACTGTTAATCATATTCTTCGACTAATCAGATAGATAACCACATAGATCAAAACTAGACTGCTATCTCCTGTTCTCTATCTGGAAATGTGAACTAGGCGTACGGGACTGTTTTTATTATCAGAACAGTACCTGCCTTATGAGTATGACTGAGTAAATAAAGCACATGGGACGACAGGTCGGTCGCTACCATCAGTGCCTCTACCCACTATCGTCCTGCTTTCCAACTTGAAACCGCACTGTTTTCGTCTATCGGGTCTAAAGTCTCTAAGCCTGGTTATTAGCGTCGATGGGCTTGATAGATAGCGAGATGGTGTTTGGCAATATGAGGCCGAGGATTCGTCATAGATTATCTGTTGTGTAGACCAATTCACCAACAGAGTCGTTCATAGGAGGCTGGTCTACGCTACATCCGCGATGGGGTGAGATTATGATGGAGACTTTTGGATGCCACAGGGGAACCGGAGCTTACAGAGAAAATTTCTTTGTTACCTGGAAAACGGGCATGCCCGACACAAGTTGTAAATCGTGGGTACGTCAGCACCACAGGATTATTAGTTTAGCGTTCTAGCAACCAGACCACTGTGTCGGCTTATAATAATAATAATTTATTTTATTTATTTATTTATTTATTTAGAATATTAACGTGCAAAAACAACAGCACAAGGCCAATTACAGTTTTGCACGATACAAAACAGAACAAAACAACAAATGATGATGAGAATGAATGATAGAAAATGGCAATGAGATGAAATACAAACAATATAATGGTCTACATCAATCATTGATCAAATAATAATAATAATAATAATAATAATAATAATAATAATAATAATAAAAAATAATAATATAATAATAACACTCCATGACCTACATAGAAATCTACATTCTTGATACAACTATCTTCAGAACCAGAATCATCATTTTCTTGGAAATTGTCATCAACTAGTAGCGAATCATTGTTTAAAAAAGCGGTGACCAAAGCGGGTGTCGTGATTACATCGTGTAATCACAGACATTCAAACGTGTACGAGGAGTTTCCTGTACATTCCTGTGTGTTTCATTCACGTACTGAACGCGAGCAGTGGCCGGTATCATGTCGTTCTACAAACTCTTTACAAGCAGTAAGAGGTGGTTTCGTAAAGAAAGACAAGGAGAACTTTTTTGTTGTTCTGTCGGACAAAATGTAATACTGTATGTTTACTTCGCTCCACGGTTCGATTAGAAGCAGGCCTGTATAGAAACATTAATTGCCACGCTCAATAATGCATTATTTTTATTATTATTATTATTACTATTATTACTATTATTATTATTACTATTATTATTGGTAGTACTATTAGACTATTATTATTATTATTATTATTATTATTATTATTATTATTACTATAATTATTATCACTGATCACTAAGTATATGTTTCTATAATTCTTCTGTACGTGCATGAATATTGATATTTTTAGATCTTCTCCCTAGAAGGGAAAAATTATTAGATTTTATCTCAATTTTAATCTTCTTAATCTTCAGATGAAGGCAACTATTAATTACTCATTTAATAATAATATTGTAGAAAAACTTATTCAATATTATGTGCCAACGAACTGTTAAACGCCAGGAATTAACATGTCTTAAATTATAGACAGGAAGAGAAAGATGAGATAAATAAATGTAAGGAAGTTAGCTACCTAATGGGGTTTGAATTATCTCATGCTATAAAGTTTTTTAATAGAACAGAATTTCTCAAAAGAGTAATGATTAAAATAGCTTAAATAATTTGTCCATAAGAAGTTTTTAATTTTGAAAAACTACGAATTTGTCGACCAAGTATCGAGAGAAGAATTTAGAAAATTCCTGATTACATTCAAGAGGAATTTTAAAAAAAGAAGCAAGAAAAATCGTATATTATTCACTGGCTTTTGATGACAGCAGTGACATTACTGATACAGCAAAGCTCGTGATTTTTATCCACGGAATTGATCAAGATGTTAGTACAGGAACCACCACTTGTAGTTTTCATGCCAATTACTGTTCTCCAACCAGGAGATTAACCGTGAAAGGAATGTGCTTACTATTGCGTCATCTATTGGAGCGAAGTAGATAGATAATATTACCGTTATAACGTCAGTTTAAAAAAACATGCGCTGTCCTGCATATGTTATTTCCTGTATGGAGGGATTAAAAGACCAGGAGATTAACCGTGATCTAATTTTGTAACTAGGGTAATATAAGTATGTGTGTATCATGTTATCGTTTGTGTTTTGAGAGTTAGCCAATTGAGATGCGTGTACCCACGTGTGTGACCTTATGACATGACAACATTCATTCACAGCATTTCCGCGCTGCGTCTCATTCCCCTGAGACTTTCTCCTGGTTGGAGTACAGTATCTTTCCTCCGTCTCCTTACTTCATAGGCTGTCTGTCGCATGTAATCACTGCAGCTCGAGTTTTAGTCACCGCAGATCTAAAATATGATAGTACACCAGGGTTGCCAGATACGAAAATTGGAACCGTCGTACCAGCATACGAAAATTATTGTACTTCAGCATAAAATTGTCGTAGGCCTACATTTCTCAGCTTCCTAATATACATAATTCTAATCCACCGCTGTATAGTAATGGTTAGCATGTCTGACTGTGAACCAAGCAGGCCGGGGTTCAAATTCCGATTGAGACAAGTTACCTGGTTGTTGAGGTTATTTTTGGGGTTTTCACTCAACCCATTAAGAGCAAATGCTGGAGTCATTTCGCTGGTTTTATCACCTTCATGTCATGGATGCCAGATAAATATCGCAGTTCATAAAGAATCGTAAAATAAACCTATATATATATATATATATATATATATATATATATATATATATATATATATATATATATAGATTATCTCTACCAGTAAATTTTAGTTCTAATTAAGAATACTATCCACAATGACATTCAGCATTGAAACAAATCACCAACCATTTCTTCATCATCAATACTGTCATCGCCGTAAAACGTGCACGATGCCGCTTGGTTAGAAACAGCTTTCTCATGTTTAAAGTCAGCAGAAATATGATCTTTGGCGACAGATATTTTAGTATTAATGAATGCGGCGCTCAAAATTATACTGTATCAAATTAATTCATCTACAGTCGGCTCAAACCCGACACCTCTATAATGTCGGCGCGTTCTTAATGCTACTGCGGTACTATTTCAATGATAAAAGACTTCCTTTGTCGAACGAACAAGGAAGTTCGTAAAATTAAAGCTGTATTACTTTGATGCAGCAGAAGATATCAGATGACTGAAGATTTATGAATCATATGACGAGACAAAGAGGAAGGCGGAAAATAGAAAAGACTGGAGAATGCTGGGTTTGCAGTGAAAGACCTGCCCCTGGGCAGAACACTATGAATGAATAAATACTTCGATATAACCGCGCCGTGTACATGAAACCTAGAGCTGAAGATGACAAATTTTGACTTGCATGGCGATCATAGTTACCAGATCGATTTTCAAAGCATTTTCCGTCCTTTAAAGCATGTGTCTTTCATATTAGTCAAGGATATACTTATTGAAGAAAACTTGTCTAAAAGAGACGAATTAACCATCAATTTTATATTAATTATATACCAACGTTAAAGTTCCAAAATAATTTTTTTCCTGCAGTGAAATATTCGTACAAAATTACGTACGACATAGAGTGCGGTCGTACCTCGCACAATTAGTCAAAATAATCGTATGCGTACGACTATAGTCGTACGTATGGCAACCCTGTAAGTACACTTCCTCCAAATCCTCAGGTTTATGAATGCCATATTACCTACTCATATTCAATAAGTAAAAAAAAAAAAAAAAAATCGTAGGTACTTGCAGCTGCGCGTGTGTAACTTGACTTGCCGAGCGAGGTCTAGTATTCCAAAATGACAAATCAGATAACGTCGGTCACACGTGCGAAGCTATTTATTATTAGAGTGATCAGATTGCCTCTTCAGCATTGCACATTGGATCGCTTGGTGAGGAAATACACGCGGTGTTCACTGAGCCATAGCGGAGGACGTATTATCATAATATCGCCTTTAATTAAATGAGTTATCAAACAAAACAACTACCGGTACGTGACGATTTCCAGAGAATATAGCACTTTCCCCAATCAATTGCAGGCAATACGTATTCTTTCTCTGTGCTCAAGGACGCGCTGGTTCAGATGTACTGGTTCCGCCGCCGCCCCCCAAGTTCATATTAATCAATGCTAAAGTGGCGCGGTGTGGCGTCAAGGTTGCATTTCATTATTCTTCGTGCCGCGCCGCAGAGGGAAGGGAGTATTTCCCACAATACATAATGCAGGGATTCCTCAACTTTGTAACATGAAGTGAAACAATTCTTGTCATGGCGATCTGTCAGACTGGGGATACGAGTTATCCAGTGGTGTATTTCTAAACAAAAAAGTGTCCTGGCTCTGGGATTTCGGTAGTACCGGTAGTAGCTGTCTTCGTCGTCGTCGCCGTCATCATCAGCATCGTTATTTCCGCCGGAATACTTACGGAATGTCAGACGAAAATAGGCTTACATGAGTTCGAAGTTATACAGTAGAGCAGTCGTGGCGAGGACGTGACTCACGAGACATTGTGGCTCGCAATGGTAGCTGTGCATTTCGCTTGCTTCTAACCTCCGCCAACCCCCACCCTCTCACTCATTGGAGTCAAACTCCGTTCCATTTGTATTTGTTTCTGACCTGCGAGTGGCATATGTCTCCCTCGAAACCATGTACGAAAGTTCCAAGTAGGATGTGAGGACGCATTTTTTTGCTGTCAATATGATGAGAATATTAAATGTATGATTTGTTCACAAGTATTACGAGGAAACGGTTGTATAACCTAAAACGGCATTATACTACATGTCACTGATGAAACATTAAGGGCCGTATTCATAGACATTTTTAGCGCGGGCTTTCGGTGGATGATCAGCGAACTAGCGTTTTTCGTATTCATAAACCAGTGTCAGCGATATGATATAATATGAATCCTGTTTAGCACGCTCGTAGCCCGGGCTAGCGAAATGTCTATGAATAGCACCCTAAAAGGTTAAGTGTTATTGTTATCATCATCATTATGATCATCATCATCAACTCTGTACGTCGACCTTTTTTCAGCAGATGTACGAATAATCCGGTTAGCTCTTCAATTTGAACTCTCTGATTTACTATGTGATGTCAAATGAAAGTTAGATGTAAGGACTTGACAAATGTTGAACATTCAAATCTTTGCCAAAAAATAAATATCCGAAGCTTCGTTCTTTCGCTTGCTCTGTAGAAGCCATGATCGCTACAACTTACGTTTGTGAAAAATTATTTTCAACAATTGAAATAGTAAAAACCAAATTTAGATCACGACTGACAGACAAATACCTTCGTGATCAACTACGACTGGCAGTAAGTAACATAATTCCTGATTTTGAAACTTTGTCGCAGAGACATTCTGAAGACGGTTAATTTTAGGTTGTGATAATGTGTCCTATGTTTTCTTATTCATTTCTTTCTTCGTTACATGTACTAAACATTAGTTTGTAACCTTATACTGTATAAAATTATATTTAAGTGCTTGACGTAAGAAAAATTAAAATCCGTTAATAAGTCAGACAGTTGCTTCACTTCCCCTTCGGGTGTCCGCCTCCCTCCATAGGTGCTATGCACGTTGCAGGTTACACAGTGGCTCGGGGCACGATTACATTTCGCCACCGCTGTAGTAGAGCGTATCGTTTAGGCACAGTGAAAACGTAAACAAAGTGCAGGTAGCGTGTGAGGGAGATCGAGCCGTACGATAAACGCGAGGGATGCACAAAGTTTTAGTTACAATTAATTGTATTATTTAACATTAATTGAGATTATATTTTCTAAAAAAAAAGACACAAAATAAAAGAATACAAATTGCATAACATTATCATATACACATTTTAACAAACAATGAATTGTAATGTTGAAATAATTCAATTAACAAATCATATTTTGCTACTTAGTCTATATTATGTTGTTTACAAGCAGCATTTTTACGGTCATGAATTTCAATCTCTGTATAACTAACATAATATCACCGTCTTCTGTACTGTATCTGAATAAATTGAACTTTAGGAAATAGTGCTGTCACTTCAGACCAGTATACTGTAGTTCTGTTAATTCGGCCACGGAAGACGGTGATATTATGTTAGTCATACAGAGAATGAAATTTATGACCGTAAAAAATGCTGCTTGAAAGCAACATCATATAAGTAGCAAAATTTGATTTGTTATATTGAATTATTGCAACATTACATTTGCTTAAATGTTCGCGTAGGCTTCCACGGCTGGTATACATGGTGTGTGGATAAGCTTCAGGGCTTCTACCGCGTTGTCTTGGTGTTAGTGGCTGACGTTTCGACCGCTGTGTTGTGGTCATCTTCAGAGCTGCTCTGAAGATGACCACAACACAGCGGTCGAAACGTCAGCCACTAACACCAAGACAACGCGTAGAAGCCATGAAGCTTATCCGTACACCATTACAATTGCTTGTTTGTTAAAATGTGTGTATGATAAATTTATGCAATTTGTGTTCTTTTATTTTGTGTGGTTTTGGAAAATATAATTTCAATTAAAGCTTCGCCATAAATGTTGTAACTAAAACCTTGTGCATTCCTCGTGTTTATCGTACGGCTCGTCCTCTCCCACACGCTACCTGCACTTTTTTTACGTTTTCACTGTGCCTAAACGAGACGCTGTACTGTAGAGTTTGTTAGGTCTATGGAGTAAACCTCACTCTGAATTGTTTAATATGTATATGTATGAACTTTTATAAAAGCAAAATTAGACTATAATATGAAAATCATAAAAGTGCCCTTGTGACGCCTGGGCACAAGAACTAGTACCCTGGCTCCGCCAAGGCGCGCCAGGGCTGAAATAGACTCCCTGGAGTGATCCAGAGTTGAATATCGAGGTGATATGCCATAAAGGCGTCCGATTTACCGATCCTTCCGTACCAGTACAAAGCCAAACGATGTCATTATAAAAAAAGGTCCTTTAAATTCGGTTTGCATATTTCTCTGACAGCGAAGGACAGAAACACACAACTGTTGACGTTTAGACAAAAAAATAATTAATATTAAATTGTAATTAGATTTTGTAACGAACTTATACAGGGACATCATTTTATTTTTACTTCAATTTTTATTGTACCTGAGTTTTTTAATGTACTTCACTCCCAACCCTTCTAGTAATGAAGTTCAACACTCCTCCACACAGATCCATGACCGCATATACAGTCATAGTAGTCTTACGGTCATAGTAAACAGTACGTTCCAAAAATATGTTCGCGTTTTCCAATGACGAAAGAGCTTTCAATATTGATTAATTTTCGCACAGGTACTGTCGTCCATTTGTCTACATCGTATCCCGGTTTCCCCCACCAACTTTTATTCGCCAGCTAGTGGCTGGGCTGTCTTAACTCTTTTCTGAGAACATTAATTTCTGTTAGGAACTGGACGTCTACGTAATATTATACAAATGTTTAAAATAACTTAAATAAAAGGGCCTCGTTAAGTAATTAACTGTCATGTGAGTTCCTCTCTTTCTACGACCCTACGACATAACCACTTGGACGGACAGTAGATAGTATGTCTGAGTAATTTTATCTTTTCGGATCGGGCAGAAGTGAAGATTGAATTTACAGTACGTAAGGTACTCTTTTATAGATTAGGTACAGAATTATTTCAGCATGAGTTACTAGTACGAAGAACGATACTGGCAATTGGGATTAGGTACAATAGTCTATAGTGCGATAATATGCAAATTAGAATTGAAGTCTGTATCGAAATGAACGGCGACCATTTTAAAAAATGCCTTTAAATATGCATATTATGATTATATTTCAATTTAACTTCATTCTCTATATTGTACGCTAATGTGCTGTAGACACTATAATATACACTGCATAATGAATACGTCCACATGGACAGCACAGTTCGTGAGTAAAAACACTAATTTTTAATAATGTGCTGTATTTTGATTGAACAAAAACCTAATGAAAATGATCAAACTCAAAAGCGCAATATTTCCTAGTTTACGTAAATGGTTGAACTACTTTTCTTCCCTCCTGTACCTAGTAAAGTGGTTTGTATATTACGCCAGTATCATCGAACTCCAGTCGTGGAAGTGGGTAGCAAACGGCGTTGATCCAGAGGTATAGGCAAGTTAATATTAAAAATGTTAGTAAAAATAAAATGATGTCCCTGTATTTTACGGCACACCGTTAGCCAGGGTAGCCATACGTACGACTATAGTCGTACGCGTACGACTATTTTGACTAATTGTTCGAGGTACGACCACATTCTAAGTCGTACGCAATTTTGTACGACTATTTTACTGATGGAAAAATTATTTTGGAACTTGTGTTGGTTTATAATTAAAATAAAATTAACAGTTAATTCGTGCCATTCAGACAAGTTTTCTTCATTCAGTATGTCATTGACTAATATGAAACAAACATGTTTTGAGGGGTGAAAAGTACTTTGAAAATCAATATAATGACTACGCTTGTCATGCAAGCCATAATAGTTGAGCCCTTGAGTACAATACAGAACCATGCCCATATTTTACGTTTAGTTCTTTTTAGTTCGTTAACTGATTTTCTTTACATATCAGTGGTATAGTATAGTCTACATATAAAGTTCCTAATTAGGCCTAACTCTTGTATGTGTACTATTGATAATATGAAAAATAAACCAGATAATGTACTAAAATGTCGTTTTCTAATGTTAAGTAAGGACATGGCCCACTATTTTACTTAATAAATCAATTTGTTATCTTGAGCTCTAGGTTTTATGTAGCAATGTAGCCTATACGGCGTGGTTATATCAAAGTAACAGGACTTTAATTAACTTTCTTGTATGTTCGATATTCATCAATGAAGTAATACCGCAGTATGATTAAGAAGTCTAAATAAACCCGATGACATCGTTGTAGTTATATGTAATTTGTTTATTTTACGAAAGGGGTCGTCAGCACAAAGCACGCTGGGGCTAGAGTCTCTTACCCTCGGAAAACGCAGTGCACCATGGTGCACTCCGTAGTTGCTAGCGGGTATGCTCTCTATCTCTCCCTGCTGCACGACGGTGCACACGGGACGGCACCATGTACCCTTTGCACAGTTCAGCGAGTGCTGACGACCACTGTTTTACGATGATTTATCAACTGCGATGATTATCTAGCGTCTGAATGAGATGAAGATGATAATGCCAGTGAAATTAGTCCAGGCTTTAGCGCCGAAAGCTACCCAGCATTTGGTCTTAATGGGTTGAGGTATATGTACGAAAATTTTTTAGCTGAAATACGATGATTTTCATGAGTTTGTACGACGAATTTCGTTTCCTTTATCTGGCAACTCTGCCGTTAGCCGAACGGCAGTAGTGGATTTGGAGTCTAGAAAATACCATTGGGTACACAGAGTTAAAAAAAAAAAAAGGTCAAATATTTTAAGAGGTTGTAGAACTCGTCAAAACAATTTAAAAATGCTAATAAACATATGTCCTGAAATTAATAACACAGTCTAGTATATACAGTCACGAAGCTCAATACGTAGTAAATATGCATCCATAAATAGTTGCTCACCACTGGGATCGCTAATATCGCCTCATTACAGACAATGCGAAATAGTACCGGCACAGTCTATTGTTTCTAGCACCCTCACAACTCAAGTTTCGTGACTGTATATACTAGACTATGTTAATATCTTAACTTACTTGTTCACAGCATACGATCAAAGTGACTCAATTCGTCATAAAACCCCTTTTGCCCGACGTCTTAGGTAACCACGCATACGACTATTTCGACTAATTGTACGAGGTACGACCGCACTCTAAGTCGTACGCAATTTTGTGCGACTATTTTACTAAAGGAGGAAAATTATTTTGGAACCCATAATGTTGGTTTGTAATTAAAATAAAATCGGTGGTTAATTCGGCCTTTTAGACAAGTTTTCTTCATTCAGTATTTCCTTGATTAAAATGAAAGAAACATATTTTTAAAAGGGAGGGCTACTTTGAATATCGGTGCCATGCGAGTCATTATTTTCTTGACAAAGGAAGTCTTTTGTCAATGAAATAGTACTCGCCGACATTATAGCGGTGTCGGGTTTGTGTCGAGTGTTGGTCAATTCATTGTTGTAATTATGAGTTGTCGCATTGATTTATACTAAATATCTTCCCTGGCTTGGGCCGAAGTTCAAACTTCTGCTGAATAATGTTATTTCTGAACAAGAGTGATCGTGCACGCTATACGGCGATGACAATGCTGATTATAAAGAAATGGGTGGTGATTTGTTTGAATGTTTAATGTCATTGTGGACCTGAACAATAAAATAAATAATTAGTAGTAATCTTAACTGAGACCGAAATTTAGTGGTAGAATTACACACACATTATATATAATCCGTTCCACCGTAGTTCAAGCATGATCTAGTCATCTCACGCAGGTTACATGGGCGGCAGCACGTGGAAAGGCTGGTTCACAATAAACCGGGAATGGAAACGGCAACGAGAACGAAAATGGAAATAATGCTAAAATAAACATTCAAATGCGAGCATTCACAATTAACTACTGTGAACGCTCACATTTAAATACATTTATTTTAACATTATTTCGTCCACACCTCTGGAGTAACGGTCAGCGCGTCTGGCCGCGAAACCAGGTGGCCCGGGTTCGAATCCCGGTCGGGGCAAGTTACCTGGTTGAGGTTTTCCCGGGGTTTTCCCTCAACCCAATACGAGCAAATGCTGGGTAACTTTCGGTGCTGGATCCCGAACTCATTTCACCGACATTATCACCTTCATTCCATTCAGATGCTAAATAACCTAGATGTTGATACAGCGTCGTAAAATAACCAAATAAAAAAACATTATTTCCGTTCTAGTTCTCGTTGTCGTTTCCGTTCCCGGTTTATTGTGAACCAGCCTTAAGACTTACGAAGTAGACGCATTTTCGTTCACAGTCCACCCAAGATCATACTTCAACCGCCGTGAAACGGCCTCTATATATTGTTTAATCAACTGTCTGAAGACATGTCTGAACCTAACAAGTGACACCAAGAAGGCACCAATTATGAGGCAACTAGGCCAGGAGATAATGGGGTAGGGTGGCCAGTTTCTTTCCCCCTCCATTGCATATATCGCCGACTAGCTACATATACACTAGTCAGACTTCAGATATATATTTTTTTATTTTACTTGTTTATTTAACGACGCTGTATCAACTAGCTACATATACACTAGTCACACTTCAGATAGCCTATATATTTTTTTTTATTTTACTTGGTTATTTAACGACGCTGTATCAACTAGCTACATATACACTAGTCAGACTTCAGATATATATTTTTTTTATTTTACTTGGTTATTTAACGACGCTGTATCAACTAGCTACATATACACTAGTCAGACTTCAGATATATATTTTTAATTTTACTTGGTTATTTAACGACGCGGCCACCGGCGTGGCTCAGTCGGTTAAGGCGCTTGCCTGCCGGTCTGAAGTTGCGTTCGGGCGCGGGTTCGATCCCCGCTTGGGCTGATTACCTGGTTGGGTTTTTTCCGAGGTTTTCCCCAACCGTAATGTGAATGCAAGGTAATCTATGGCGAATCTTCGGCCTCATCTCGCCAAATATCATCTCGCTATCACCAACCTCATCGACGCTAAATAACCTAGTAGTTGCTACAGCGTCGTTAAATAACCAACTAAAATAAAAATTTAACGACGCTGTATCAACTACGAGGTTATTTAGCGTCGATGGGATTGGTGATAGCGAGATGATATTTGACGAGATGAGACAGAGGATTCACCATAGATTACCTGACATTTGCTTTACGGTTGGGGAAAACTTCGGAAAAAACAACCAGGTAATCATCCCAAGCTGGAATCGAACCCGCGCCCGAACGCAACTCCGGATCGGCAGGCCACAGCCTGAGCTACAGCGGTGGCTGTATGGGTGTTAACATTCAAAGTTACTATGAAATAATGCAAACCTAACATCAGAAATACATTTTGATTGATATCTCGCAAAAAGTACTGATCCTATAAACAAAAACCTTTCATGTACGAAATACAATAGTCCTATTTTATTGGGTTATTTTACGACGCTGTATCAACATCTAGGCTATTTAGCGTCTGAGTGATATGAAGGTGATAATGCCGGTGAAATGAGTTCGGGGTCCAACACCGAAAGTTACCCAGTATTTGCTCGTATTGGGTTGAGGGAAAAACCCGGAAAAAAGCTCAACCAGATAACTTGCTCCGACCGGGATTCTTGCCGCGCTGACCGTTGCTCCACAGCTGTGGACCAATAGTCCTACTACGTACGGTATTGAAATAGCTGTTTCGAAATCCCTCGCGTTTTCGTCCCTGCAAATGACGGCTATCCGCTGCTACAATTTCGAGAACATATTGTTTCTTATTATTGTATCCACTACTGCGTAGTAGAGGCTCGAACACTACGGTACGGCGTGAAACAGAAGTTGTATACCTATTTATTCTACGAATTCTTGGAAGCAGACATAGCAACAGCTCAGTACCAGGAAACGCTGTCGCAACGGCATCTTGCGGAAGAACTCAAAAGAACAAAGGAAAAACATCGGAAGTAAGTAGAGAGTTCAAAAATACCACTGAATGTTCTTTGAAATCGATGTCTCCCGCTAGGTCTCACGGATCAGGTTAACTTGCTAACTTTGTCTTCGGCAGCGATTGAGAAAGGAGTGTCACGTTGAATTCTGACGATGATTAGTCTCTACAATATGAAGCTTCATTAAACATGGTAATTTGCTGCATCAGTATTCTGCGTCTGGTTCTCCATCTAAGATCCCAGTTCCCCGGTTCGATTCCCGGACTGATCGCGATGGAATTTGTGCTAAACAAAGCAGTGATGTAGAGATTATTTCTTCCGTTTCTCTTCTTCATGTCAACAACCCTTTCCAACCCCCTCTCATTTTCAATAACAGCTCTGATTGAGGTTCTGGCTGATATGTACATATGCTGTCAGGCAGTACATCTCACTTGACGGTATGTGTCAGAAAAAGAATAATATTGTTTGTATACATCTGAAGTCTATTAGTGTATTACTCGACCGAGGCGAGTGAAGCCGCGGGCGTAATATGAACTATCACGATGACGCTATACGAACGCAGGAGCAGTACAAGTGGCGCTCCGGGTTGCAGGACTCCACTGGCCTCGGTCGAGTAATAATATGTAACTAGCCAGCGATGTAGGCAATGGAGGGGGAACTAGCCACTCTATTCCATTATCTTCTGGCCTAGTTGCCGCATGAGTGATGTCTTGTTGATGTCACTTGTGGGGTCTAGATTGTCTTCGAACAGTTGACTAAGCACCAATTTGCGGTAGTTAGCAATAAGCTTGGATGAAATCTTATTTGTATTAGGCCTATGTTTTATTTAACGACGCTCGCAACTGCCGAGGTTATATCGGCGTCGCCGGTGTGCCGGAATTTAGCCCCGCAGGAGTTCTTTTACATGCCAGTAAATCTACTGGCATGAGCCTGTCGCATTTAAACATACTTAAATGCCGTCGACCTGGGCCGGGATCGAACCCGCAACCTCGGGCACAGAAGGTCAGCACTACCGACTGCGCCACCCAGGGCGACAGTACAATGTTCCGGTGCTAATGTGGAATTTAAAGACTTGTGGCTTCGGAACCTGGGACTTCTATATAGGTCTACTCGTCTGAGGACGGGACCTCACCCTGTAAGGACTTCTTGGTTGAGGCTTAAAGCCTGTTGCTCTTCATTGCAGCAACATTCCCAGGACATCGCAGGTTTCCAGTTCCAGCCGTTTTATATTTGAGGATTTATTTTGCAATCATTTCTTCTTCCATTCTTCTTTATGACGGAAGCATTTGTCTTTGTTGTTTTGTATTTAGTTGCGTTTTTATGTTTTCATTTCGGATTTTACCTTATAAAATAGTCGTTCCCAACTTGTAGTCTACGCGTATCCCGTATCCAAAAAACGTTATTCCATTACTTGTAAGAGGCTACAATTATTTCCCCATTTATTTAGAGTTACAACAAATGCGCTTGAAAGAAGAGCAACTGTATCAATTATATACACTTCTCTAATACGAGCATGAAAGGGATAATTTATGGAAGTGAGCTGTCATTTTGTACGTAACTAAACAAAGTTGAGAACCACAGTATTAAAGTGCACACTTTAGTTTTTCGCAAATTTCATTACAACATCTTCTATTCTTTGTATCGTTTTTTGTCGGTGTCCATGTTTCGTTTCAAATCTTCACAACTTCGTAGGCCTATGTAGCCGTAACATTGTAGAACTTTTAATGTCCTGTATATATTGTGTCACATATTATTCAGTGTGCTATTTATATCATTTACTCCTTCCTAGCTTATGTCACAACCTTGGAATTCGAAGTGTACGCTAGTTCCAATGTGTTTCTTATCTTTGGGACGTTCTGTATTGGGTATTTCCTTTAACCCTCGCAATATCAAGCGGTTGAGAAGCTTTTATCATCCAGTCTGCTGTCGAAAAAACTGAAAGTTAGAATTTATAAAACAGTTATATTACCGGTTGTTCTGTATGGTTGTGAAACCTGGACTCTCACTTTGAGAGAGGAACAGAGATTAAGGGTATTTCAGAATAATGTGCTTACGAAAATATTTGTGGCCAAGAGGGATGAAGTTACAGGAGAATGGAGAAAGTTACACAACACAGAACTGCACGCATTGTATTCTTCACCTGACATAATTAGGAACATTAAATCCAGACGTTTGAGATGGTCAGGGCATGTAGCACGTATGGGCGAATCCAGAAATGGATATAGAGTGTTAGTTGGGAGGCCGGAGGGGAAAAAGACCTTTAGGGAGGCCGAGACGTAGATGGGAAGATAATATTAAAATGGATTTGAGGGAGGTGGGATATGATGATAGAGAATGGATTAATCTTGCTCAGGATAGGGACCAATGGCGGGCTTATGTGAGGGCGGCAATGAACCTCCGGGTCCCTTAAAAGCCAGTAAGTAATATCAAGCGGAGTATTCTGGTATAATATTAGTGTATAAAATCAATTTCAGCTCTAACAGGCATTTGTGGCTTTGTAGTTTTGTTAAAAAAAAAGGTTCTCACGTTGCAACAATGCGTTGTATACTTACTGTTTTCTATTTTTGTTAGTAATATTGTTTAAAAACCGTCTGGGGTGGTCAGATTATCCCCCTTGGTATGGTATGTTTTCTTCCTCTTCTGGGAGATTTCTCATATTATTCGTAAATTTTATTTTAGTTGTTTTTATGTTGTACCGACATAAGGACATACGGATGAATAGACGGACACACGGACGGACGGACAGACTGTGCGGACGGACAGAGGAGCGGACGAATGTACAGAGGAGCGGACGGACGGACAGAGGAACGCACGTACGGACGGGCAGACTGACGGAGGGACGGACAGACAGACTGACGAACGGGCGGACGAATAGACCTACGTGATTGTTACAA
This sequence comes from Periplaneta americana, assembly GCF_040183065.1. NCBI lineage: Eukaryota > Metazoa > Arthropoda > Insecta > Blattodea > Blattidae > Periplaneta > Periplaneta americana. The sequence continues at coordinate 42,964,963 of NC_091126.1, read as the reverse complement.
TTTGTCAATTTGTAGATTGAAGAGATAGAAAAAGAAATTGTTAGATGTAGAGAATGTTAAGTGTTACGTGCAAATATTCAGTTGTTTAAGAAAAATGCTTATAAAACAATGCCCTACTTACTTTTACCTTTGCTCTAACTTTTTTTTCCATAAATGTGTCACGTATTTTACGATCGAATAATATCTGCGATTGGGAGCCATAAGTTTATATGTGCAACTTTACAGGAAAATGTTTTGATAGTTCGGCAAGCTTCAAAAATCAGTTCATGCTCTTAGTAATTTGAAAATTAATTTTTTGTTTGTAAAATAGTTTTTAAACAGAACACAAGTAATATTACATAATTTTTATCATTAATATTTCTTTTAGAAAATAATGAACTACATATCAAGTTTTGACTAGCAATGCATTTTGAAACGTATTGTTAAACCTGTATGATAAATTCCCTCGGCCATCGGGCTGAACTATTGCACTGTTACTAGCTCTCTTTTTTTCGCAATTATGATGTTAACTTCATCCCTTGTGATTCCAGATCTGAGCATCTTTGTTTATTGATAGAGTTATAATAGATGTAAGTTGTTTCACTAGCTTTGATTTACTAGCAAGAATCTGGCACTTTTCCTTAGATTTGCGTCTCTTTCGAGGTGTTTCATTATCATCAATCATCACTTTCAATATATTGCTGCTTGATACGCCTACATATTCCAAGCTACCGTTTATCCCAGCAAGCCAGTCCTCATCTAAGTCGTATTTTAATTGGTTATTTAACGACGCTGTATCAACTACGAAGTTATTAAGCGTCGATGGGATTGGTGTTAGCGAGATTAGCTATAGATTACCTGACATTCGTTTTACCGTTGGGAAAACCTCGAAAAAGCCTCTATTAGTAACATTCCCTTCATCTAGGAAGTTAAATACCAGTTTTCCAAATTATAAATTAATATATTATTAGTAATTTTGTTTTAATTTTTATTCTGCGGCAAAGAACCTGTACGAAGCAAAATTTGTATAAATGGTAACATTTTAGAAAGGGTTAATGAATTCAGTTATCTTGGTTTCGAGCTTTTCTTTCTACCTCATCTAGATATCTCACAAAAAATTTTTACATTCAATAATTCTGCAGGCATTATAAACAGTATAACGAAACCTTCTTTAGTCCAGAAACATACCCGCACTCGTCTGTACAAGACCTTAGCAAGACCTGTCCTTTGTTACGGCAGCGAAGCTTGGATCTTAAGAAAAAGCGATGGAAATAGAATTACTGCCAGTGAAATGAAGTTTATGCGCCGAACAGCAGGATACACTAAATGGGATCATAAAATAAATGAAGACATCCCACAAGAAATAGGAATGGAGCCTGTACTGCAGTATATTCATCAATATCAAGACAACTGTCTTCACCATGTCAAGCGTATCTAGGACAAGGATTCCTCGAGCGACCTTGATCCAGGGCTGGGCAGTATTTGAAATACATGTATGTGAAATACGTAATTGAAATACATTTGTAATTTGTAAGGATTTTCGAAAGTATTTTGTATTTAAATACATAAAATTGATGTATTTTGTATTTCAAATAATCAAAATACTTTTTTCTTCTTCTTGTCCTTCGAGTTTTGGATTTGTAGTTGAAGAATGAACTTTTGTCTTATTTGCCTACCCATTTCAGATGTGCTAGCCATACACTTAGTTTTCTTGCCACAACTGATTTCCTTAATGCCATAAAGAAATCTCCAACAGCATCAAGGATCCATCACCCAACACTCGCTAAATGTTCAGCATTATGGAATGCGTCTAGGGGACCCAAATCCTCAGAAATTAGATCAGATGTCTTGAAATAATCATTAAAGTTTCCTTGCTCAACTCGATGGAATTCTCTTTATGACTCTATCTCTCAAATACTGCAATTCAAAAATGATATAAACAGTATATGTGAAAAACTGGGATTGCCAATCTTCAAAGATATTGAGTTTCAGTACCTTGAAGAATATAGTGCAGTTCTGAACCCATTGGCATAGCCCTTGATTTAATACAAAATGAGAAGACGTGCTATTACGGCCAACTTTTGTCCACATTAATTTCCCTCAAAAACAGATTACATATATTTTTTTATTGGGTTATTTTACGACGCTGTATCAACATCTAGGTTATTTAGCGTCTGAATGATATGAAGGTGATAATGCCGGTGAAATGAGTCCGGGGTCCAACACCGAAAGTTACCCAGCATTTGCTCGTATTGGGTTGAGGGAAAACCCCGGAAAAAACCTCAACCAGGTAACTTGCCCCGACCGGGATTCGAACCCGGGCCACCTGGTTTCGCAGCCAGACGCGCTGACCGTTACTCCACAGGTGTGGACGATTACATATATTGTTATCTAGCAATCTAAGCCATCTGTTCCAAGTAACTCCAATCCTAATAAGTTCGCTTTCATCAAGATTTAAAGCGATGTTTGATTTGACCCCAGAAGCAAATTGAGCTATTTTGGCAGCTTGCTTCCACTCATCATTGAAGATGAGATGGCTGCCTAACATTGCCTCATCAAATCATAAGAAGAGAATACAGAATATGTGCGTGAAATCAGCTGAGCAGTTCTCTGCTATACCTTTGGTCAGTTCAGACGATGTCTACTGACATGAGCCTGTCGCATTTAAGCACACTTAAATGCCATCGACCTGGCCCAGGTTCGAACCCGCAACCTTGGCCATAGAAGGCCAGCGCTATACCAACTCGCCAACCAGGTGGACTTACAAATGTATTTTGAGTATTTAAAATACAAATGTATTTTGGTTAATTTTTTAAAAGTATTTTGTATTTGTATTTCAAATTAATTTCTTTTTAAGTATTTTGTATTTGTATTTGAAATACTTGGATGTCAATATTTTGCCCAGCCCTGCCTTGAACTACAGATCAACAAGGAAAAGATCACTGTGTCGCCCTGTGAAGAGATGGCGGGAAAACTTTTGTAGACCGGAACAGTCGTACTAGGACTATCACCTGTTAGGATGATGATGATGATGATGATGATGATGATTACTATTTCCGCTGAAAAAATACAATATAAAAATATTAACTCTGATACTTTATCTTGCCATTTTTACAAGTGGTACCAGTATTTGCTAATTCAATTTGTCATTTGACCCTCTGGAATTCACGATTCACTTCTCAGTAATAACTTATGGCTTATTATTGCTATACACAGTGAATAATGGGGAAAGTATGCAATGTCGTCGTACGAGCCAAGAAAATGCTAGAGAAGATATTGCAGCTAATATAATATGTTTGGCTAAAGACAGCGAGTTACAGCGTATTCCGAATCTCACCGGTCCGGTGGCATCAATGACGTCACGTTGCAACGAAAATAAGGAACAAAACTGCTGGAAGAATCGATGCTGTCATGGCGAATGTGTAAGTGGTTATCTGTGCTACGCTAGCAAAATTTTGCGAAATTTCCGTACTGCCATCTCGTTCAAATAAAAGAGATCATAAACAACTTATTTCTTGAACCGGTAGTAATAACTGGTCGGTTGACATGTTCGCTCATAAGCCATTAACATACTGTTTTTACGTTGTGCTCATTACAAACAATACAGCAAAACTAAAGCAGAACACACCGCCATGACACAACAGTGCACGATGTCATTCGTCTGCTAATTCCCGCCCTATACAAGAACCAATCAGATTCACTGATGACGGCTGATGGAGCCTGCCACCACCTCTGCAAGTTGATGGCACCGGTGCGACACCGGTGGAGCATCAATGACGTCATCAGTGGAATTCGGAACACCGTGATGCCATCGGACTGCTCACCGGTGAGATTCGGAATACGCTCTTAGAGAGGCAGTATACCTTTGATAAGCGCTCCCTGCGGAGTCTGGCGGTACTATTGATCGTACAAAACAAAACATGGCGGTTCATAGGACCGCCAGCCTCCGCAAGGAGTACTTACCAAGGGTATACCACAGGCAGCGAGTTATAATACTACGGGAAACTTTGAATAATCATGTGTCCCGTAGTTTTCAATGAATACTTTATTTCATATTCATGTATGATACAGTTTCAATAATAATATTTCACAACAACATATTATTATTATTATTATTATTATTATTATTATTATTATTATTATTATTATTAGCTGGCTACGGACTGGAAGGTCTGGGGTTCGATCCCAAGTGGTGACGGGATTTTTCTCGTTGCTAAATTTCCAGAACGGCTCCGAGGTTCACTCAGCCTCCTATAAAATTGAGTACCGGGTCTTTCCCGGGGGTAAAAGTCGGTCAGAGCGTGGTGCTGACCACACCACCTCATTCTAGTGCCGAGGTCATGGAAAGCATGAGGTTCTACTTCCATGCCCCGCAAGTGTCTTCTGTGGTTGGAACGATGGTGATATGAAACGCCTGTCTGTTTAGGCTATATGCACGTCTTTCGATCACATGCACAGATGAGGAGGCGAGACCTGGCATGTGTGATGTGCGAGGGGGGAAAGAATGAGCTTTCAGAAACAGAATTTGTTGCATGATGGTTAATATTGTACTAATCTACCGACACGGATGATCATCTCAGACTTTCCAGCATAAACATTCTTTTCGTCAGTTAAGGGTCATTAACAATGCAGAAAGCTCACTCGCCAGCATTTGACGTAATGGAAAAATGTACTGATGCTGAATTAGCCGACATTCATTTAATATACGAAACAGCAAGAAATGTAAACCCATTTTATTATGCAAAAACATTATATTAAGAGTCTGATTGGGCGGGAAGAGGTCTGCTAGCCTAAGCTGTATCAGATTGAATAAATAAATAGATAGGTAGATAGATGAACCAAGACTATCAATGCATAGCCTAAGACATATAGAATGTACATAGAGAGTTATGTGGTTTTAACACTGATAGTCATTGTCCAGTAATGATCGGAAAATCACAGTTAAACTTTGAGCGCTAAGCATTTCAAACTTTCAATTGCTTCTCCTGCAAAATGTATTCCATGCATCATTCTTGCAGTGGACTCTTCAATTTTTAATGCCAGTTTTTTTTCGCGATAGTTCAGAAGTGAATGCCATGTCGTTTATAAAGCCTTCTTTTATAATTTAGAGAAAACTAATTTTAATTCTTTTGTTTTTTTACAGTCTAAAACCTTTATGAGAATAATAATATAGTCTTGTTTGAAATTCGATGATTACCCCAAGTTCAACAGGTGGCCTGGGTGGTATTCGTGAATCCGACAGGTCGGCCATCCTGTCTCAGCACCTAATAGTGCCAGGTTCCGTTTCGAGGACGAGTAGCCTGATAAGCCCCAGGGATCCAGAACCCAAACCCTTCCTGATCAGCCGATGCTGACAGGTGGGATACCCTACCTCAGTCCCTGATAGAGCCAGGTCCCATCCGCATACGAGTAGAATGATTAGACCCAACCTCTCCCTATATCAGCGTCGGAAACCCTTACTACCCATAAGACTTAAACCCATCCTTATTTTATTATTGTGGATGATACATGAAATGAGGGGGATGTGGAGAGTGTTGGTGGAATGATGGAGGGAAACGGGAATACCCGAGAAAAACCCTCTGCAACGTCTACTTTGTCCACCACAAATTCCATCACGACCTAACCGCGGATCGAACTCGGGTGAGGTAGTCCTATCATTATCACACTGTATCGTACCCCCTCATCCTGCGGTAGGATTCGAACACAAACTCGTCGGTTAGGAATATAGAGACCTAAATTCCATTGTCATCCCATAAAATCGACGACTAAGAATAACTTTATGGCCTAATTCACCAGCATGAAGAATGGTATCAATTCTTTCCTGTTGACAATGTCATCACTAAGAATTGAAGAGTTCAGAGCCATAGTGGGCCAAGCGCCATTTATTAAAAACGGAGAAATTAAGGGTTAAAGTTTAATAAAAATATTATAGTTTAATGAAGATTGATATATCACTTAGTTTCAATGTGTATACTTTATATTACTTGCTATATGTTTCCATTGAATTATGTTTTTTGGGGGGGGGGTATTTTACGACGCTGTATCAACATCTAGGTTATTTAGCGTCTGAATGATATGAAGGTGATAATGCCGGTGAAATGAGTCCGGGGTCCAGCACCGAAAGTTACCCAGCATTTGCTCGTATTGGGTTGAGGGAAAACCCCGGAAAAAACCTCAACCAGGTAACTTGTCCCGACCGGGATTCGAACCCGGGCCACCTGGTTTCGCGGCCAGACGCGCTGACCGTTACTCCACAGGTGTGGAATGAATTATGGTAATAACTTCATTTTAACCCTTGTTTTCTACGGTTTTAGTAAATGGCGCTTGGCCCACTATGGTTCTGAACCCAATTATATACGATAAGTGTTTAAATAGGACTTCACAAAATCATAACAATGTACCGAACAAACGGAATACTTCATATATTAACTTACCCGTCACCTTGTATGTTAATAATGCTTCTTAAAAGAGAAGTGCAATAATAGTATTATAGAAATTTTAATATGCGATATCTTTTTGCAGGAAATGAGATATCTTGAAACCGATTTTTCCATTGATTTTTACATAATTTAGAGTGATTTAGATTTCAAATTCCAAAGTTATATGCAACACGGTGGCTTTCAAGTTGAGTGCCTTACAACTGTGTGTGTAATTTGATTCATTAGTCTTATAATAAATGGGAACATCTAACGAACAGTATCACATATATATATATATATATATATATATATATATATATATATATATATATATGTATATATATATATATATATATATATAAATAAGTGGTTCCAGACTTTTGAATCACCTTGTAGATTATGAAGGAAAATCCGGAAGACATTAGGGCCAGCTTTAATGCTATTCCTATAAAGGGGAGGATACCGGTACATCGTCCTTTCTGACAATATATATATTTTTTAATAAAGAAGAGAAGTTGAAACTTTTAATATTGCTGGTGATCAATAAGATTCCTTATTGTTCATTTCCTGCTACATTCGAACAAGAAACGGGAGTAAGATGGGTATCCTGTTTGTTGTGGTAGTCACAGTTGGATAAATCTGTTTGTCTGACACTTAGACCTATTAAAATGAATTGGTTTATTTATGACAGAAGAAATAAGAGTGGCGTGTGATTTATAACGCTACAGGGCAGGACAGGACTATACCTTTCGTACGGGAGCAAAATTTTGGCTTATTTTACACCCTTATGGAATGAATTGCTTGCCCTTTATGTGCACCTGGATAATCAGCTGGTTCCTTCATACGCCGCATCATGTTTTCATTCCAGTTTTATAAATCCCTAACATCATACCCTGGTGACGGTTTTCCGTACCTCATTTATCTCGAGGCGTCAAATTCCAAAAGATATAGGTATTGTCTAGAGACGTAATTATTGGCATTTAGAAATACAACGACGACACCCGTGTCGCTGCAAGCGGACGAACCAGCACCAAGAACACTCAAAGAAAATACCGCATTTTCAAAACGGAGATAATAAAGAACGGGATTGTGGAGAGTGTTGGTGGAATGATGAAAGGGGGGGGGGGAAGCAGGAAAACGACGAACTATCTCGCAATCTTTGCTTCGTCCACCACGAATGTCGCCTGTGTCGGAGTTTGAACTCGGGCTGGCCATTGCGACAATCCCACGTCCTATACCTGGTAAGGTTTATCTTGTCTCAGTAACAATAAAACCAAGTCCCTTCAAATGAGGGCGGAGATTATAGGAGGGTTGTAAATTTTCAGAATTCCTTTCAAAATCTTGTTATTGTACAGGCTGCCTGAACTCAGTCTCTTGAAAGACAGGCTCAGTGACGGAACTGCACAGTACGAAGAGAGATATTTTGTTATTTTATTTTGCGCTACAGAAGGTATCAACTAGTCCTTTCCGCCACTGGACGGATGGACGGCATCGCTCCATTCTCCCCAGCGCCATAACAACACAGACGAAGTAAGACATATCTCCTTTCTCTCTCTTTTCACAGTGAGACAAGATACATCACACCAGTGGCGTAGCATGAAATTTTGAGCAGGGGAAGCTAATTCAAGTTGTCTTTCATGCAATATGAGAAAACGTATTACAAAACTGTAGTCTTAAAATAAATAGTAGTCAATGTCAAGGCAGCAGTCGAAGTTTAGGCATGGTCTCAAATGGTAAGTAGTAAAATATGATTTCACGGTTTACACATCAAATAGACACGTATAGTATAACACTAGCTCACTCCCTGTCATAGTTAGAGGAATCACAATATTAACGGTCAATAGATACAGTACGTAAGTATGCGTCTGTGTTTTGGTTATGTCCTTCATTGACAGCAAGGGAGTCGGTCATTTGTTTTTTAGATCACACTTTTGTTCGTAAGTCAGTCTTGATAATAGAACTGTCCTAAAAAAATTCAAGTAAATTGGTGCCAGGAACTGTTATTTCACTCATTATGTATTATATCAGCCACAATGCACACTAACACTTCAACTGAACACAACTGACGAAAAGGGATAACTCGGAAACTACTTATTTTCAATATCAAAGCTAGCTTCCTGCGAGCCTTGCGACCAGAGTAGTTTAGTTAGAAAGGGATGGAAAATCTACGGGGTGGCTTACACAGAAGAATGAGTAAGAAACCAGTCTGCTTGGAAGCTGGTGTGTGCAGGCTTCTGCATCACAAATCATCCTGAGCTGCCGCATCACAATATTTAACGCGTAAATATAAATTCTATTAAAATTAATAAATAATTTTGTCCATAGATTGCTGGTTTATTATGAAATTATTATTAACTGGGGAAGCTGAGCTTTTTAGCTTACATTGACGCTACGCCACTGCATCACACAGCCTTTAGTCGTAAGCTACTAAGGCAGTTGGAAGTACCATAAAAAGTTATGTTTCTTTTCTTTCACCGTGTTAATAATACCTACATAAAATTATCTTCGCGTGTCATTATTGAATCATGAGCGAATGTTACTGCTGGTGTCGGAAATGACTTAATATTCTTTAGAAATTATTTTGTGCTTTTTAAAAATTTCATCAAGTAAAGCTGCTAGTTACATTAAATGATTTGTTTTGAGAGGGTTGTCAAGGTTGTCTAATAACGTCATATTCAACAGCTCGAATGCATATGTCACTGTGGCCGTTCTCGTGGAGTGCCATAATTTATTTAAATGACTTGCTAAATAGCGTGCTATGCTTGAACATGCATGCTTCCAATGGCGGTACCAGAAATAGACACTCATATCGAATATCCCTGAATTATTAATCTGCACGTTGAGATTTCATTGGAGTAAATGCTAATGAAAAGCGAAGGGAGAAAAAAAATTATCAGCACGTTTACTATCGCATATGTTCAATTTATGTTCTAGTTTCTTAATAAAATCACTGACTAATGTGAATGATCTCTGTGTAAATAAATAGCTTTTTTTTTTAGCCAGGATCGAACAGATGACGGATTCTCACAGAAGATCGCAACTTCATTTCACCGACTCCGAAAAATTTCTAATTTAAAGTAGGTCTATCTGCCGATTTATTTAACGATTACTAATTATTGTAGGCTGTTCAGAGTGTCATAATATAAGGCCATTAGTGCATAAAGTTATTGCAACCTTTAGAGGTATATGAAGGGTCCAGAGCCATAGTGGGCCAAGCGCCACATATTAAAAACGGAGAAAACAAAGTTTAAAATTAAGTGAATACCATAATTCAATGAAATATATAGCAAGTAATATAAAGTATGCAAATTAAAACTAAATGATATGTTAATCTTCATTAAACTATGGTATTCACTTAACTTTAACTCTTGCTTTCTCTGTTTTTAATGAATGGCGCTTGGCCCACTTTGGCTGTCAACCCTTCGTATATTCATATTTTTTATTGGCATTCTTTTTCACCACTAAATGTGTCTATTTTCTTTCTTCTAAATCGGTAGGTACAGAAGGATCTGACAAGCAAACATTCTCATGGAGGCAGATAAAAATGTTATTTTTTCTCCCACCATGTTAATAATGTCAAAACGAGTGCTTACACGAATTTTGGCCACTCCAGCGGAATTACGAAGGGCGTAAAAATGTTTTCCTTGGACCGTTTACAGAAAGAAAACACAGTTTCATGGAAAGATTTATTAGAACAAATATAGCAATTGTTCAGCTATTTTCAACATATTCTTCACCAGAACTGAGACATTTGTCACACTGTGGTATTACCTTTTATATCCCTGTGTCATAGAAGTCTGCCGCCTGGGATCCTCTCTGTCGATCCCATGGTATGACAAATGTCTCAATTCCTGTGAGGAATATGTTGAAAAATAGCTCAAGAATTGCTGTATCTGTTCTAATAAATCGTTACATGAAATAGTGTCTTCTTTCTGTAAAGGACCCCATGGAAACTTACTTTTTACGGCCCTCGTAATTGCGCTCGAGTAGCCAAGATTTGTATAAGCACTTGTTTTGAAATTATTAACACGGTGAAAGAAAAAAAAGCATAACTTTTTTATCTGCCCCCATGAGAATGTTTGCTTGTGAGAAATCGAACGCTTTGCTTACTGAACGTGCACATGTTTTACTTTCCTACAATTTCATAAAATTCAGTTATTATTTAAGTCAGGCGTGTCCATTTAGTGCAGTGATGTCAATTGATGCCCATAGGAGCAAGCGCGCGCTTTAGAGCTCAGGAGAGCCTGAGCGCTTTACAGTGGAAAGGAAAGAGATAGACGAAAGAGGTAGTATATGCCGCTTGGTCGAGCTATATTCAGGGATGGCCAGCACTGATTCAATAGATAAAGGGAAGAGACCTTATTAAAACGGTATCCATGTTAATTTTTAGATTTGTCTGGAAGTATAAGTGCATTATAAGAATGTAAGTTTTAATTTTAATGTTCATTTTTCACAAGTTTGATTTTTTTTTTGTTCAAAAGAAATATTTTCTAGACTTTTTTTTTATAGAAAACAGAAATTTTCAGATATAGCCTATTTATTTAGTAGCCTTACAGAATGTTTTCATAAATTTAATATACCGTAAATACGTATTACTGAAGATAGTGTATTGGAAATTTTGAAAATATTCGCATGGAAATTGATTGTAAGGAAATGAATTAACAAAGCAAGTACTGTTACATCATAAGAAAAAGATACGTGCCCATGTGTTGTAAAAATGTCAGCTCTATAGTTTCAGCAGATTTCGAGAAAAACATTTAATATTCTGATGATAGTCGACCTGGTTGGCGAGTTGGTATAGCGCTGGCCTTCTATGCCCAAGGTTGCGGGTTCGATCCCGGGCCAGGTCGATGGCATTTAAGTGTGCTTAAATGCGACAGGCTCATGTTAGTAATTTACTGGCATGTAAAAGAACTCCGTCCCGCGCCGTGGCGTCGCGGTATAAGGCATCCTGCCTAGGACTCGCGTTACGGAATGCGCGCAGGTTCGAGTCCTCATGGGGGAAGAAATTTTCTCATAAAATTTCGGCCAGTGTATGGGACCGGTGCCCACCCAGCATCGTGATGCACTTAGGGAGCTACGATAGGTAGCGAAATCCGGTTGCGAATGCCAGCTATAACGGCTGGGGAGATCATCATGCTAACCACACGATACCTCCATTCTGGTTGGATGATCGTCCAACTCTGCTTCGACATGTGGATGTGAGGCCAGCAGCCGGCTGGTCGGTCTAGGCCCTTCACGGGCTGTAGCGCCACGGATTATTTTAAAGGAACTCAAGCGGGACAAATTTCCTGCACATCCGGCGACGCTGATATAA